>NW_021263576.1:0-2146 GCF_002162155.2 Triticum dicoccoides
TTCTGCTTAAAACATCAATTTAACTTGTTTGATCATGCATGAAAATAGTACAGATGGATAGATTGGATTTTTCTGATCATTTTTCATATATAATTTGTCTAATTTGGAGTTACAGAATAAAAGTTATGAATTTTTGAAGTTTAAATAATATTCTGGAATTTCCTGATTTAAATTAAATCCAGAAATATATATATTGCGCCAGCATGACGTCAGCATGACGTCAGTGGTCAACTGCGGCTGGCTGGGGTCAAACCTGACGTGTGGGGTCCACACGTCAGTGACAGGGGGGTTAAACAGGGTTAATTTAATCCTAATTAGGAATTAGTGGCGCTGGGGCCCACTGGTCAGTGTCAGGGGGTTAACTAACAGTGATTAGCACTAATCTGACCACCTGGCCGACGGGGCCCACGCGTCAGTGACCCTGGGGGGGTCAAACCCCAGGTCAGACAGGTCAAACCCACCGGCGACATGACGCCGGCGAGGCCCGAGACGGCGGCGCGATACGGAATCGCGCTACAGGGAACGGGCGAGGCCGTGCTTGGGCTCGTTGGAGAGCCCTTGCTCCCGCGCGTCAAACGGTGGTGGTGGCCATGCCTGAGGTGGCCGGTACCGACGACGGCGAGCTCGTGAGCGGCGGCCGGAGTTCGGGTGCGGTCGGGATCGGCGATGCAGGGCGCTAGGGGAGGCGTTGGTGCGTGCTACGTGCTCCTGGTGAGGTGTGGAGCACGATGGTGTGCTCGGCTTCTAGCTACAACGGCTCCAGCCACGGCGGCGACGAGGCACGGCGGCGGCGAGCTTCGGAGCTCAAGGGGACGGCAACTACAGGATGCTAGGGACGACGGGGCAAGGGGGAATCGGTTCAGCGGCTCACCGCGGAGCTGCAGGGATGGTTAGCGGGCTCGGGGACGTCCGGTAGCTCTCAAATCGACGGCGACGATCTCCGGTGGCCGAGGAGGGGAACAGCGACGTGGGCGGCGATGCAGGGCTTCCGGAGGCCCGTGGATTGGTGGGGAGGAAGAGGGGGTCGAGGCGGAGCCTCTGGGCTAGTCGGGGGAGCGAGGGAAGGGCGGTGGCTGCTGCTATGGCGAACGGCGGCGATGGTGGCGTTCGGACACGGGAGAGGGAGAGCGAGGGAGAGGAGGGGAAGAACCGAGGGAGAGTGAGAGAACGGGGGAGGGCGTGGCGTCGTTCCAGGCCATCCAGACGAGGAGGGGAGGGGCAGGCAGGCAGGCGAGCAGGTGGCGTGGCGCGGTGGCGCGCGCGCACGCCGGGCACACTCCCCTCCCTCTGTCGAGGACGAAGACGACAGAGGAGGAGGTGGGCTGGGCCGGCCAGCTGGCTGGGCCAGAGGCGCCAGGTAAAAGGCCCAGGTAAGGTTCTTCCTTTATTTATTTCTGTTTTCTAATTTCTGACATTTGTTTTGATTTAAATAAAATATTAAATCATTTTATAACCTTATGCCAATTTTTGCAGGAGCTAGATATATTATTCCAGAGCTCCCCAACAGGTGGCATAATTTTTGGACATATATTAATATATATAGTTAATATATTTCCAATGCAAATATTTATGCATTAATTCCAAATGCCCAAAACAAATACCTATGAGATCTTAAAAATATTGGTTTGATTTTTATCTCTGTCCAATATTTTCAGAGAGCAACATGAGCATTTTCTTAGACCTTTTTGGAGAAATTTTTATTTGGATCATTTTCAGAAATGATTCTGAGGGTTTCACAAATCCCCATTTCAAGTTAAATGGAATTTTAAACATGATGCACACACTCTGATGCATGACTAGCTAGGGTGTGACAACTCACCCCCACTCAAAAGAATCTCGTCCCGAGATTTGGGTTCCTCCGGGAAGAAGGCGGGATACTCGAGTCGAAGACGATCCTCCCTTTCCCAAGTTGCTTCATCCTCAGAATGGTGCGACCATTGTACTTTGAGAAACTTGATATTATGACGTCGGGTGGTACGTTCGGTTTGATCGAGAATACGAATGGGGTACTCTCGATATGTAAGATTATCTTGGAGATCAAGCGTTTCGTGGTCCACTCCACGGATAGGATCCGAGAAGCAACGCCTGAGTTGAGAAACGTGGAAGACATCGTGGACTCTGGAGAGGTGCGGAGGTAGTTCCAACT
>NW_021263577.1:0-6684 GCF_002162155.2 Triticum dicoccoides
GGTTAGGCGTCATGGTCTAGAGCATCCAAGAGGAATTGTGGATCGCCGAGTGACCAAGTTTGTGAAGGTTCGGAAGTCACCTGAAGACTTACCACGAGTGATTGGGCGAGGTCTGTGTGACCTTAGCTGAAGGGGAATACGGTGAGGACTGAGTGTCCTGAGCTGCGTGTTCAGGACTGGGTGTCCGGGACTGTGTGTCCTCAGGTTTAAATACCCAGCCGCCCTAACCAGACGTACAACTAAGACAACAGTTGGAACTGGTCTACCAAATCATTGTCTTCACCAAGCTTACTGGTTCCATTTCCTCAACTCTTTGATTTCCTCATAACTGTGTTGTGTGATTGTTCATATCTGTGCTTGAAGACTTTGACTGAAAATTTTCTTAATTTCCTCAGTTCAATTTCTTCAGTCTGTTTGTCTTCATCCTGTGTTATCCTATGCTTACGCTTTCTGTACTCTATGCCTGTCTTCATTTCATCATGATGACTATGCTTGTGTTCTGTTATGTTTACTTTTGAGTACTTATTCCGCTGCTAGTAGTTCTTCGCTAAGGAATTTCCTCACTTGCAAATTCCTCAGCGAACAATTCATAAAAATCGCCTATTCACCCCCCCTCTAGTCGATATAACGCACTTTCAATTGGTATCAGAGTAAGGTACTCCCTTGTTCTGTGTGATTTTGGTTTAACCGCCTGGAGGTTTAGTTATGTCGACCGCAGGTATGAAGAAAGTGACATGCCCCATCTTTGACGGTCACGAGTATCCCAAGTGGAAGGCCATGATGAAGAAGCGCCTCATGGCAATGAACAGCGAGCTGTGGACCGTCACTGAGATTGGTCTGACTGATCTGTGCAAGATGGCGGAAGTAGATGACATTCGCAAGTACACTCTTCTCAACCTCACGGCGAAGGACGTCATCTGCTCCTGCCTGTCTCAAAATCAGTTCAGGAATATTATGCATCTCGATCATGCGAAGCTTATCTAGGACCATCTCTCTGAGGTCTATGAAGGTCATCGAACCAGTCATGATCCTTGGTTTGAGGACTTCAAGGAATCTCTCAAAGCGATGGCATTCGAACCAGAATCATCATCTTCTGCATCATGCCTTATGGCAAAAGATGCTAAGGTAACTGAATGCTACCTATCTAAGTCTAGTGATGATGAATCTAGTGATGAATTTGGACCCAGCTAAGTCAAACTTGCTTCCCTTGCCACTAAACAACAAAGAGCTTTGAAAAAAGTTCAATACATGCTAAATAAGAGCGATGATATGTTGGGTGAAGAAATGGATCAGTCAAAAGCTTTGGCTGAAAGTCTTCAGAGACTTCATACTAAGTATGACACCCTTCAAGATCATCATAACACTCTCTTATCTAATCATGAGAAGCTTTCTTATGAATTTCTACAAAGAAAGCAAGACCTTGAGAAGCTAAGAGTGAGTTATGAAGATCTTCAGAAGGAGCACGATTCATTACTTGCTCAACAAATCAACGCTTCTCAGGAAGAATTTGTTCCTCCATGCTTGAAGTGCATTGAACGTGAATCTGCTAATTCTTCACCTGAATGTTCAAATGCTACTAATGTCTCAAATTCTTCACATGCCTCTGCTATCACTAATTCCTCTAAGGACATTGCTAGTATCACTAACGATGCAGGGCTGAAGGAATTGTACATGACAGGCATGTACAAAAGCCTCAAAGGGCATCAGACTCTTTGTGATGTGCTTAAAAAGCAGATCCTCAACAGGAACCCTGGGAAAGAGGGTATTGCCTTTGAGAGAAAACTCAATGCTGATGGTACATATTGGAAGCCTGAGCACTACACCAAAATGACATGGGTTGCTGCAAAGGGACCTCCAGTTGATCCATCTAACTTATCTGGATTTGCATGTGAATCTCCTCCTTCTAATGATGAGTCATTTGACTCCAACTACAAACTGTTCAAAAATCAGAATGGTGAAGTATTTGCTAGATATGTTGGCACTAACTGCAGGAACGGTCCCCTTATGAAGAAAATCTGGGTTCCCAAAAGGTGCCTTAAAAGTCTTCAGGTGATTGTCCTCAAGACACCACCTATGAAGAATAGGAACCCCAGATCAAATTCTTCATATGGACCAAATTCCTCAAAAGGATCAAAGTCCTCATATGAATATCATCATGCTAACAACTTTGTTTCGCAGGGAAGAGCTAAGGGCTATGAATATGAGTATTATTCTTCTAATCATCATGTTCATAAGTCCTCAAAGAATTTCTCTGCTTATTCATATGCTTATCCTAACTCCTCTTATGTGAAACGAAATGGACTGGCTTCTATGCCACCTTTCTCGTATGGAGCTCGCAGAGTGATGAACTCTTTGCCACCCCTTCAGATGTGGGTGGTGAAGAAAAATAACTAATCTCTTCTGCAGGGTCAGGTCTCCAGACGTACGTAATCATCTGAAGAATTTGCTGGAGACCTGAATATGCCTGATAGGACGCAGGCTAACCATGAAGAAATGAACTTTCATTTCTCACGTCCTCATACTGCTTTATCTGTTCTATTGCTTGATGAAACTGATCTGATAAATTGATGTCATATTCTTCACTGATGAAGTATATGAGCTCGTAAGTTGCACTAATTCATCTGCAGGATGATCAACCCAAAGCCACTGAGTGGGTCCTCGATAGTGGATGTACAAATCACATGACTGGTGACAAGAATCTATTGATGGATGCTCCATTATCTCCGTCGCATCTGAAGCATATCATCTTTGCCGACAAAGGCAAAAGTCAGGTATTGGGTCTAGGTAAGGTTGCGATCACAAAGGATCGACACATGGACAAAGTCATGCTTGTCAAGTCCTTAGGATACAACCTCATGTCTGTCTTAATGCTTTGCGATCTTGATATGGTTGTTGTCTTTGGCAAGTACCGTTGTGTTGTGGTTATGGAAGCTGGCAATTCCAAAGTCTTCGAAGGCTTTAGGAGAGGAGACCTGTATATTGTTGATTTCTCTACAGGACCACAACCAGCCGTGTGCCTACTTGCAAAAGCTTCAGAAGGTTGGCTCTGGCATCGATGACTTGGTCATGCAGGCATGAGGAATTTGCACACGCTTGCGAAAAGAAGCATGTCATAGGCATCAAGAATGTCAAATTCCTCAAGGATCACTTATGCGGAGCCTGTGAAGCTAGGAAGATGACAAAGGCTAAGCATCCAGCGAAGACTATCATGACCACTACTCGTCCATTTGAATTGCTTCACATGGATCTCTTCGGTCCTAACCATTATTCTGCAGTCTCAAATGAGGCATCTCAATATGGCTTTGTTATTGTTGATGATTACTCTCGATATACATGAGTACACATTGTTACTTACAAACATGAAGTGCAGGAAGTCTTCAAATGATTTTCCTCGAGGGCTTCAACCAACTTTGGTGTGAAGATCAAGCACATCCGAAGTGACAATGGAACTGAGTTCAAGAATTCTGGTCTAGATGACTATCTTGATGAACTTGGTATTACTCATGAGTTATCTGCTCCTTATACTCCTCAGCAGAACGGCGTCATGGAGCGCAAGAACAGGACTCTTGCTGAGATGGCTCGCACTATGCTTGATGAATACAAAACGCCTCGTTGTTTCTGGATTGAGGCAATTGATACTGCATGCCACATCATCAACAGAGTATATCTTCACAAATTCTTCAAGAAGACTGCCTATGAACTCCTCACTGATAAGAAACCCAATGTAAGTTATTTCAAAGTCTTCGGTGCTAAATGTTGGATTAGAGATCATCATCACAACTCAAAATTTGCACCGAAAGCACATGAAGGTTTTATGCTTGGTTACGGAAAGGACTCGCACACCTACAGAGTCTTCAACAACATTCTTCACAAGGTTGTTGAAACTGTAGATGTGCGGTTCGATGAAACTAATGTCTCACAAAGAGAGCACCTACCTACTGTGATAGATGAACCAGCACCTGAGGAAACTATCAAGTTCAAGGCTACTGAGGATGTCATTCCTACTGAAGAATTGTGACGCCTGGATAATCAAGCTACAATAACCTCTGCTAATGACGCCACGTTACTTCTGTCATTGTAGTTAATCTCGGGTTAGTTCAAAACTGATTCAAATTCAAATTTAAAATAAAGTTAAATAATAAAAGTTTTCAAACATTAAAATAAAAAAGTTCGGTTTGTACTAAATATTACCTAGATAATTATGGTGTAGAAGACACAGTTTTATAAAATGCCTAAATAAATTAAAATGTTTTAAAACAAAAGAGTAAATAAATAAAAAGAAAACAAACTAACAAAAAAATCAAAAGGATAAACCCCCACCCCCTGGCCCAACTGGACCAACCGACCCCGCAGGCCACAATGGCCGGCCCAACCCACCTCACCCTATGCATAACCCCCCCACTAACCGAACCCTAGCCCACTCCCCACTTCCCCCACGACGCTCTTCCCCCCCTCTCGCTCTGGATCTGGATCGGGAGGAGCCCAATCCCCTTCGCCCTCGCTCGACGCCCGACGCCGCCTAGACCTCGCCGGAGGCCACGTGACGGGAGCCCCCCTCCCCCGCCGGACTGCCTCCCCGTCACCTGGTCGTCTCCATCCTCCTCCTCAACACCCATTGCCTCGGACCCTACGCCCGCGGTGAGGGCCTCGCCCTCCCCTCTTCCCCCATGTTCCGCACGCGCCCTGGCACCGTCCTTCACCGTGCCAACGCGTGCTCGCCGCGCCTTCGACCGCGCCCAGCGACCCCCCTCCCGTGCGGCTCCCCGCACCTCGCCGCACACGCCTGCGTCCAGAGCCCGCTGCGCGCCACCCCGCGGCGTTCCCTGCCCCTGCTGCCATGCTCCCGGTCGTCCTTCCCGTGTAGCCCCCCTGCCGGTGCCCTCCGCCGCAGGCCCGCCTCCCTCTGCCGCTGCCACTTATCGCCGTCCGCGTGCGCCCCGACACCGGCCACCCCTGCTCCTCGCGTCGCCCCCTGCAGCGAGACCGCGCTCCCGCACCATGCTATCGCTGCTAGCCGATCCTGGCCTCGCCCCCGCGTACTGCGACGCGCCGCGAGCCGCCGTTGCTCTGCTTCGCTGTGGCTACTCTACCGCTTCTGTCGCTACTACCTCACTGCGTCCGCCTCCGCCCCGCTACCTCTACTGCCGGGCCTCGCCCCCTGCGCCCGCTCCACCCAGCCGGTCCACGGCCACCCCTCCGCCGCCTCCCCTAGCCCTGGCCGCCAGCGTGCGCCGTGTGCGTGCCCAGCGCCCCTCAGGCATGCGCTCGTTCGGGCCATGCCCATTAGCCACGCGCCCAGCGCCGTTAGGCTAGATGGGCCACTGCCATTCAGACCCCATGCCCCCAGAACGTTTAAAAAAAGAAAAAAAGAAAAAAAGAAAAAATTAATTAATCTTAAATAATTAATTAACTTAATTAATCTTAATTAATAAATTAAAGAGTTAATTAAACTAATTAACCTAAACCCTAATTAACTAAAATAGTCAATGACAGGGGGTCCCACCCCTGTTGACTAGTCAAACACTGACTGGTCAACTGGGTCCCTCTGGCCCACCTGTCAGCCACTGGGTACACTTTTGTGTACACTGTGCTGGGTGCGCCTAGCAATTTAGCAATTATTTTCTAATTAAAAATAATTCCAGAAATTAATAAAATCTTTAGAAAATCATATCTTTTAATCCGTAACTCAGATTAAAATATTTTCAACATGAAAGTTGCTCAGAACGACGAGACGAATCCGGATACGCAGCCCGTTCGTCCGCCACGCATCCCTAGCATAGCGAACACGCAACTTTCCCCCTCCGGCTCCTCTGCCCGAAAACGCGAAACATCGAGGATACTTTCGCAGATGTTTTCCCCCTTCACCGGTATCGCCTCGTACCGCGTTAGGGCACCCCTAGCACTGATACTTGTCATGTCATGCATCACCATGCATCTGTTTCCTTAATATTTATTGTTTCTTCCCCCTCTTCTCTCGCTAGACACCGAGACCGACGCCGCTGCTACCCAGTACGACTACGGTGTTGACGACCCCTCTCTCTTGCCAGAGCAACCAGGGAAGACCCCCCCTTGATCACCAGATATCGCCTACTCTCCTGTATACTGCTTGCATTAGAGTAGTGTAGCATGTTACTGCTTTCCGTTAATCCTATCCTGATGCATAGCCTGTCCTTGCTACTATTGTTGTTACCTTTACCTGCAATCCTGATGCTTAGTATAGGATGCTAGTTTATCATCAGTGGCCATACATTCTTGTCTGTCTGCCAAGCTATACTATCGGGCCGTGATCACTCGGGAGGTGATCACGGGTATATACTTATACATAATATATGATACTTGTGATGACTAAAGACGGGTCGGCTCGTAGGAGTACCCGCGAGTGATTCACGGATTGTGTCCGAAAGGACGTTCGTCCCGACGACCCTCTGAGTGGATCTTTGTGGCGAAGCGACACGGCAGGTTGAGACCACCTAGGAGAGAGGTGGGCCTGGCCCTGGTCGGCGTTCACGGTTATTTCAAAATAACACGCTTAACGAGATCTTGGTATTTGATCTGAGTCTGGCCACTTGCCTATACGCACTAACCATCTATGCGGGGACAGTTATGGGCACTCGACGTCGTGGTATCAGCCGAAGCCTTCGTGACGTCAGCGACTGAGCGGCGCGCGCCGGATTGGACTGGAAC
>NW_021263578.1:0-1226 GCF_002162155.2 Triticum dicoccoides
TGTACATGCTAGGCTCGTCAAGTTAACCCTAAGTGTTTCGCGTGTGTAAATCTGTCTTACACCCGTTGTATGTGAACGTTAGAATCTAACACCCGATCATCACGTGGTGCTTCGAAACACGAACTGTCGCAACGGTGCACAGTTAGGGGAGAACACTTCTTGAAATTGTTGTAAGGGATCATCTTATTTACTACCGTCGTTCTAAGCAAATAAGATGTATAAACATGATAAAAATCACATGCAATCAAATAGTGACATGATATGGCCATCATCACTTTGCTCCTTTTGATCTCCATCTTCGGGGCTCCATGATCATCATCGTCACCGGCATGACACCATGATCTCCATCATCATGATCTCCATCATCGTGTCTTCATGAAGTTGCCTCGCCAACTATTACTTCTACTACTATGGCTAACGGTTAGCAATAAAGTAAAGTAATTACATGACGTTTAAGTTGACACGCAGGTGACAAATAAATAAAGACAACTCCTATGGCTCCTGCCGGTTGTCATACTCATCGACATGCAAGTCGTGATTCCTATTACAAGAACATGATCAATCTCATACATCACATATATCATTCTTCACATCCTTTTTGGCCATATCACATCACATAGCATACGCTGCAAAAACAAGTTAGACGTCCTCTAATTGTTGTTTGCATGTTTTACGTGGCTGCTATGGGTTTCTAGCAAGAACGTTTCTTACCTACGCATGAACCACAATGTGATATGCCAATTGCTATTTACCCTTCATAAGGACCTTTTTCATCGAATCCGATCCGACTAAAGTGGGAGAGACAGACACCCGCCAGCCACCTTATGCAACTAGTGCATGTTTGTCGGTGGAACCGGTCTCACGTAAGCGTACGTGTAAGGTTGGTCCGGGCCGCTTCATCCCACGATGCCGCCGAATCAAGATAAGACTAGTAACGGCAAGCATATTGAACAATATCGATGCCCACAACTACTTTGTGTTCTACTCGTGCAAAGAATCTACGCAATAGACCTAGCTCATGATGCCACTGTTGGGGAACGTAGCAGAAATTCAAAATTTTCCTACGTGTCACCAAGATCTATCTATGGAGAGACTAGCAACGAGGGGAAGGAGAGTGCATCTACATACCCTTGTAGATCGCTAAGCGGAAGCGTTCAAGTGAACGGGGTTGATGGAGTCATACTCGTCGTGATTCAGATCACCGATGATCCTAGTGCCGAACGGAC
>NW_021263579.1:0-1125 GCF_002162155.2 Triticum dicoccoides
TTACAATTCTGCATTACATCTTTAAAATCAGCATCATGCACATATTGATCTTTGATGGTCTCCAAACCAAATATTTTGAAGTCAAGTTGTGAAAGCATAGTATAGCGACGAGACAATGCATCAGCAATAACATTTTCTTTTCCCTTCTTGTGTTTAATGACATAAGGGAAAGTCTCAATAAATTCAACCCATTTAGCATGTCTACGATTCAGTTTAGCTTGAATTTTAATATGTTTCAAAGATTCATGATCAGAATGTATAACAAATTCTTTGGGCCATAAATAATGTTGCCATGTTTCTAAAGTCCGAACAAGAGCATATAATTCTTTATCGTAAGTAGAATAATTCAGACTAGGCCCACTCAATTTTTCAGAAAAGTATGCAACAGGTTTGCCATCTTGTAATAACACACCTCCTAATCCAATTCCACTAGCATCACATTCAAGCTCAAAATTCTTATTAAAATCAGGAAGTTGGAGTAAAGGAGCATGTGTCAACTTATCTTTCAATACCGAGAAGGCTTCTTCCTGTGCGGTACCCCAAAGAAAAGGCACATCTTTCTTTGTAAGCTCATTGAGAGGTGCAGCAATGGTGCTGAAATCTCTCACAAAACGCCTATAGAATCCAGCGAGGCCAAGAAAACTCCTCACTTGTGTGACTGTTTTGGGTTGCGGCCAACTCTCAATAGCTTCAATCTTGGCTTTATCAACTTCAATTCCTTGTGGAGTAACAACATAGCCAAGAAAAGATACTCGGTCGGTGCAAAAGGTGCACTTCCCAAGGTTACCAAACAAACGTGCATCACGTAGAGCAATAAAAACAGCACGTAAATGTTCCAAATGTTCTTCCAAAGATCTGCTATAAATCAATATGTCATCAAAGTAAACTACCACAAATCGTCCAATGAAAGCACGTAAAACTTCGTTCATTAATCTCATGAAAGTACTAGGTGCATTAGTTAACCCAAAAGGCATGACTAACCACTCATATAATCCAAACTTAGTTTTAAATGCTGTTTTCCATTCATCTCCCAATTTCATACGAATTTGATGGTAGCCACTACGCAAATCAACTTTGGAGAATATTGTAGAGCCACTCAATTCATCAAGCATATCATCTAGCCTA
>NW_021263580.1:0-1174 GCF_002162155.2 Triticum dicoccoides
ACACCATGAAGGGACACTATTCGGGAGATGTATAAGTCTGCCAGCTGACTAGCGGTTATACTCTCTCGAACAGGTAGGAAATGGGCTACTTTGGAAAGACGATCGACCACGACGAAAATAGCATTATTCCCTCTCTTGGTCCTGGGAAAACCGGTAATGAAATCCATACCAATTTTATCCCATTTCCATTCAGGAATAGCTAAGGGTTGAAGGGTGCCAGCAGGCCGTTGATGCTCTGCTTTTACACGACGACAGACGTCGCAGTTAGCAATATACTGAGCAATTTCTCTCTTCATCCTAGTCCACCAGAACCTCTGGCGTAGGTCCTGATACATCTTAGTACTACCGGGATGAATAGTGAGAGGGGATTCATGAGCCTCCTTAAGGATCAACTGCCGTAGATGCTGGTTCTTGGGAACCACTAGACGGTTCTCAAAGTACACAACACCATGGTCATTTGTGGAGAAACAACTAGCACCTCCGCTAGCAATGTTCTCCTTGATCTTAGCTATTCCCTTATCTCGCTTCTGGGCAGCAATGATTTGATCCATAAGAGTAGGTTTCGCCACCAAGGTGGAAAGAAATCCTTGAGGAACAATGTGAAGGTTAAGCTTCCGAAATTCCTCATGGAGAAGCGGTTGACTTTGTTGTAACATCAGATTGTTACAATAAGATTTACGACTTAGCGCATCAGCCATGACGTTGGCTTTCCCTGGGGTGTAGGTTATTCCTAAGTCGAAGTCGGTGATCAATTCAACCCAACGTCTTTGCTTGAGGTTCAGATCCGGTTGGGTGAAGATGTACTTCAGACTTTGTTGATCAGTGAATATTTCGCAACGATTACCGAGGAGGTAATGTCGCCAGGTCTTAAGTGCATAGACTACGGCTGCAAGCTCTAGATCATGAGTAGGATAGTTCTCCTCATGTGGGTGCAATTGCCGTGAAGCGTAGGCAATTACGTGTCGATCTTGCATGAGAATGCAACCTAGTCCTTGTCGCGAAGCGTCGCAGTAGATAACAAAGTTCTTGGAGAAGTCTGGCGGTACCAGTACGGGAGCAGAAGTCAGGCGTCTTTTCAGTTCCTGAAAGCTGTGCTCACATTGTGGAGTCCATTCGAACTTTTTATCTTTCTTGAGGAGTTCGGTTAAAGGTTTAGCAACTTTGGAGAAGTTTT
>NW_021263581.1:0-700 GCF_002162155.2 Triticum dicoccoides
GTTCGTCAGTTGTGGAAATCACACCGGGGCCCCAAAACTAGGTAATAGTCACGAAACGGGACTGAATCGGCCAAAACTGCGAGTGTTGATGATCGACACGCAAACGCACCCCAGGGTTCGTCAATCGTGGAAATCACTCCAGGACCCCAAAACAGTGAGTAATAGTCCAAGAGACGGGCCAAAATCGGCCAAAACTGCGAGTGTTGATGACCGACACGTAAGCGCACCTTTGGGTTCAACAACTATGGAAATCGCTTTGGGACCACAAAACGGTGAGTAATAGTCCAAGAATCGGGCCAGAATCAGCCCAAACTGCGTTTGTTGATGACCGACACGTAAGTGCACCTTAGGGTTCAACAACCATCGAAATCGCTTTGGGACACCAAAACGGTGAGTAATAGTCCATGAAACGGGCCAGAATCAGCCAAAATTGCGACTATTGACGACGTACACATAAACGCACCCCGGGGATTGTGAATGTGGAAATAGCGCTGGGACCCCATAATGGTGAGTAATAGTCCATGGAAGAGCCCAGAATCGAACAAAATTAGGATTGCTGGTGAGCGACATGTAAACGCACCCCGGGGTGCGTCAATCGTGGAAATCGCTCCGGGACCCCAAAACGATGAGTAATAATCCATGAAACGGGGCAGAGTCAGCCAAAACTGCGAGTGTGGATGACCGACACATAAATGCACCC
>NW_021263582.1:0-1241 GCF_002162155.2 Triticum dicoccoides
TAATGAAGAACAAGGATAAGCTCAGTAAGCCGACGTTAGCTGGTCGTGTGGCCGGCAAAGGCTTGTCGACAAAATGGGGGTCATACTATACCGCTGGTGTGCGGAAGGAGAAAAAGACCAGCTCGGAAAGCCAGGCGCGAGAGGTTCAAGAACTCAAGGCACAGGTGGCGCGGATTCCGGAGATTGTCCAAGAGCAAGTGGAACAACGACTCGGAGCGACGATCACCGCCCTTGTGCCTACCTTGATCTCGGGGTTGAGTGCGTGGATTGCGGGCGGCCAACAGGGGCCGCCCCCGATTCCTAGCTTCACGGCCAGCAACTCGCATAATGCGATGGCGGGGCCATTGGTGCCTCCGGCGGAGGCGGCATTGGTGTCTCCGACGCCGGCACGGGAGCTTAATGCACCCGGGTGTACGCCGGCCGGCACCTCTGCAGCAAGCGGCCCCTCCGTCAACTGCACGCCCGCCGTTGGCGGTGCCTCTACATTAGCCAAGCTCGACGCCATCATCACGGTAACTAATTAAGCCTCTCTCGGCCGAGGACTTCATCTCCTTGCCTTTGACTGGGCATCCCTGACGCCCTACATGCTTTCGCAGGGCGCCGCCGACGTTCCGTGCACTCTCCTCCACTTCGTGAACAACGAGTTGGTCGATGTCGCCAAGGGCAAAATTGTTCAACCGGGCAACCCCTTGTTCCACGGTACCCAGATGCCACCCAACTTGTTTAGGGTTCAACTGGTTCGGGTGCTGCTAGGCTGCGACGACTTGTTACCTCCGAATCGACCCGTTGGTGGGGCCGACGATGATGATGTGATGACCCTCAGCGCCTGCCTGAGCTGGCCCCTGCTTTGGCCGAAGAGCCAGATTCGTTTGGGGGCGGGGGACACCACCCCAAAGACAACACCGCCAGTCGTGCCGGCGCCAAGTCGGCCCCATGGCAAGACCGCCGTAACGGTGCCGGACATCCCTATGCCACTGGATCCAAACATGCATATGGCACAGGATCAGAATGACGACGACGACGACTATGATACATTTGGCAACGTCGATCAGTACTTTGCCGAGCATGGGTACGATGGCGACTTCATGGGGCCTCCTTCTCAAGAACCAAACCCAACAAAAGACGTGTGCGATCTAGCTCGTACCGCGGAGAAGCCAAGTTGCAACAGGCGCCGTCTGGCGTTCAGCTCTCAGGAGACGCCTCCAGCTGCCGACTTCACCGAGCCTCAGATAGGCGAGGTG
>NW_021263583.1:0-1278 GCF_002162155.2 Triticum dicoccoides
AGATCGAGTCTGTTCTTCATACCTACAGTCCACGAAAAAGCCACAAAAAAATTAGGGTTAGTTCATCATATCCGAACCAATCTGAGCCTTTGCATAATCTTTTTAGGGTTTTGCTTTGTTGAATTTGCGGTTGCATCGTCGTGTCTAGTTGCTGGTCTTAGAGTCTAGTCTTTTAGAGTTTCGAGTTCTGGTCATAAGTTGTCACGCCGCCGCCGCACCATCATCATCGCCCCTGCCATCTACCACCACCGCACCGAATCCGTATCCATATACCACCACCAATCCGTGTCCATATACCACCACCGATCCATATCCATATACTACCACCGCTACCACCACCGCTGCCATATACCACCACCATATATCCACCACCAATCCGAGTTGTTTGCTTATTAGGTTTGTTTTCGGGATCCATCTAGATTCCGATTCGTGTTTCCTTGCCGGAGTAGGTTTCGGAAAAAAAAAATTGGTCGAAAAAATTTCGTGCCCATCCTGTCAGTTTGAGCTAGGAAGAGTTTTGAGACACTCGCCATTATAGTGATTTTTCGCAAAAAAAAAGAAAAAAAAAGCAGCGCAAAAAAAAAGAGCGAAAAAAAATTCAGAGTGTGCTTTTCCCTTGTTTACGTGCCGCGCCGTGATTTTGTTAGTGTTCTAGGCTCGCGTCTCTAGCACAGTCTAGCCTAGGACCAGCACAGTACCGTCGTTGAGCGTTTATTCAACTTTGCATCTCTGAATTGATTATTGCTGACCCTTTTTGCTACCATAGTATAAGCCTTCCCAGCTCCACATACATCTACGTCGTGCGTTTGACTCTCCCTAGTAATCGCTCTATCCAAGCTTTGAGAGTTTTGACTACAACGGTTGCCGATCACCGCCTGTTGCTGGGTAAGAACTGGTAAGAATTTGAGTTTTGCTTGACGGATTTGTGACACCCACCACCACCACTTGTTCATAGTCTGTAGGATCATATTCTTGTGTGTTTCTATTGCTGCTAACCATGCCAGGATCACAAGCCGACGAGATTGACTGGGAGAATTTATCGAACAAGGAGCTTCATGATAAGTTTCAGCAAATGATGACTGAACAGGTGCAAGATGTGCTGAACAATTTTGAAGAGGCCATGGAGAAGATCACTGGCCTTGAGAAGACGTTTGAAACAAAGCTCGATAACAAGTTTAATGAATTGCTCGCGCGTCTTCCACCACCACCACCCGCTGCACCTAACGCACCTCTCCAACAACAACAACAACGACTACCTCCACGTCGCGAAATAGACCT
>NW_021263584.1:0-1268 GCF_002162155.2 Triticum dicoccoides
AAATGCATTCAATGTTTTCAAAATGGCCTTAAATAATGTTGGTTATATTTTGGCAAGGGTTTTGCACCAAACCAAAAATAATGAACATTTTTGAGGAATATTTTGAGCACTGAATTTAAATCATTACTTTATTTGCATTTGGAACTATATTCATAACTTGTATAGAATATATTTCCAAATACCCTGAAATATTTTATGTGCTTTTGGAAAAGTCCATTAAGCAGCATAAATATTTTCAGAGGAGTTTTTGGCATTGTTTGAATTATTTTTAAATTCAAACAGTGGCAAAACAGATTAAATAAAAGAAAACAGAACTGAAATAGAAATAAAAGAGAGAGAGAGAAGGAAGTTACCTGGCCTCACCCGTGCAGCCCACCAGAGCCGGCCCAGCTCCTGTGCTGGTCCAGCACTGTGCGGCCCAGCCCACCGCAGTCGCCACCGTCTTCAACCTCCTGCTAGTAGGCAGGAGGGCGTGTGCCCGACGCGCGCGCGCACGCGCCGGCCACCTCATGCTTGCCGCTTGCTCCTGGACGTCGCTAGGTGCGCCACGCCACCCCCTCGGACCCCTCTCACTCTTCCTCGAGGCCCCGCCCCTCTGCTCCCTCTCTCTCGCCCGAACCCGAACGCAGCCATCGCCGCCGACTAGAACCACCGCGGCCACAGGTCCTCCCTCGCCTCTCCGACGCGCCCCCGAGCTCCGCCGTGACGTCCCCGTCCCTACCACGGAGCCACAAGACGCCGGACGCCCTGGAGCACCGTCACCGACGCCATCTTCTTCCTCTGCACCGACGGTCGTCGTCGCTTGATTCGCCGCCCACAGAGCGTCCCCGGCCTCGCCCTTGCGCTCGTTGGACTCGCGGTGAGCCGCTGAACCGTTCCCCTCTTCTTCCCATGTCGTTTGGCCGCTCTAGCCATTGCTTCCGCCGGACCCGAGAGCTCGCCGCCGTCGTGCCTCGTCACCGTCGTGGCCAGAGCCATCGTGGCTCAAAGCCGGGCACACCACCGTGCTCCAAACCTCACTAGGAGCACGTAGAACCCACCAGCTTCCCCTCCCGAGCACCACAACGCCAAACCCGCAGGTGCCCGAACTCCGGCCGCCGCCTTGGAGCTCGCCGCCGTCGACTCAGGCCACCCCAGCTCCTCTGGCTTGCTCCATTGGATGCGCACGAGCTCGAGCTCCCTGTAGAACCCCTCCGCGCGTCGAATGGGCGCCGGAGCAGCCATTCCGGCGAGCCACCGCCGCGTCTGGTCGTTGCCGGCGGTTAGAC
>NW_021263585.1:0-1087 GCF_002162155.2 Triticum dicoccoides
ATATCCGAACCAATCTGAGCCTTGCATAATCTTTTTAGGGTTTTGCTTTGTTGAATTTGCGGTTACATCGTCGTGTCTAGTTGCTGGTCTTAGAGTCTAGTCTTTTAGAGTTTCGAGTTCTGGTCATAAGTTGTCACGCCGCCGCCGCACCATCATCATCGCCCCTGCCATCTACCACCACCGCACCGAATCCGTATCCATATACCACCACCAATCCGTGTCCATATACCACCACCGATCCATATCCATATACTACCACCGCTACCACCACCGCTGCCATATACCACCACCATATATCCACCACCAATCCGAGTTGTTTGCTTATTAGGTTTGTTTTCGGGATCCATCTAGATTCCGATTCGTGTTTCCTTGCCGGAGTAGGTTTCGGAAAAAAAAAAGAGTCGGGTAGCCACGCTCCGTTTAGGCCCAAAATTTTTCGAAAACGCATTTTTCGAAAAAATTTCTGGCTATCCTATTTTTAGGTGTTTCTGAGTGTTTTGAGACAGGTGCCATTATAGGAAGTTTTTTTTGACCCGTTTCCAGTTTTTGGGTCAGGGCAGTCAAAAAAAAAAAATTGGTCGAAAAAAATTTCGTGCCCATCCTGTCAGTTTGAGCTAAGAAGAGTTTTGAGACACTCGCCATTATAGTGATTTTTCAAAAAAAAAAAAAGAGCGGAAAAAAAATTCCAGAGTGTGCTTTTTCCTTGTTTACGTGCCGCGCCGTGATTTTGTTAGTGTTCTAGGCTCGCGTCTCTAGCACAGTCTAGCCTAGGACCAGCACAGTACCGTCGTTGAGCGTTTATTCAACTTTGCATCTCTGAATTGATTATTGCTGACCCTTTTTGCTACCATATTATAAGCCTTCCCAGCTCCACATACATCTACGTCGTGCGTTTGACTCTCCCTGGTAATCGCTCTATCCAAGCTTTGAGAGTTTTTGACTACAACGGTTGCCGATCACCGCCTGCTGCTGGGTAAGAACTGGTAAGAATTTGAGATTTGCTTGACGGATTTGTGACACCCACCACCACCACTTGTTCGTAGTCTGTAGGATCATATTCTTGTGTGTTTCTATTGCTGCTAACCAT
>NW_021263586.1:0-2133 GCF_002162155.2 Triticum dicoccoides
ACAAAAAAATGAATACTCCCCCGGCTAGCTGGGACCCACCTTGCTGGGAGGCTGACTTGTGGGCCTACTAAGTTGACGGGGACGAAGGGCTTTGTCAACTTAGTCAATATGAACGATTCTAGCTCTAGTGACCGTACGATGTCCATCTAACGGCCGTAGTGCTTCTTCAACCTCTGGTCTTCTTGCTCTAGGCGCCCAAAGCAGCGCCGGTCGTGCCGCATGCTCCTGCCTCCCGTGGCCGGTTGTGCTGCCGCTGAGGCCTCACCGCCCCCTACTATTCCCACCGCTGGTCAGGCCCTGCGGCGACGGTAGCCTCACACCACAGCCGAACCAGTGAACCCTCGTAGTCCTCTCTGCGCGGGCTTCCACTGCCGCGTCGTCCCCTTCCTAGGCCTCGCCGTCGTCCACCGCCGTGGTGCTCTCCGCGCGGCGTGGTCAACGTGGTCAAGGAACAACTTCCATCGGAAGAGTACTGTACATGGAGAGGCTGACAGCTGGGTCCCCGGCCACAACCCAGTTTTTTGTGATTTGCCAAGTAAGTCGCTTTGTCAGGCCTGCTGGGCTGCAAATTGATAACCCACAAGTATAGGGGATCGCAACAGTTTTCGAGGGTAGAGTATTCAACCCAAATTATTTGATTCGACACAAGGGGAGCCAAAGAATATTCTCAAGTATTAGCAGCTGAGTTGTCAATTCAACCACACTTGGAAACTTAGTATCTGCAGCAAAGTGTTTAGTAGCAAAGTAATATGATAGTGGTGGTAACGGTAACAAAGTAAAGACAGCAAAAGTAATGTTTTTGGTATTTTTTTAGTGATTATAACAGTAGCAACGGAAAAGTAAATAAGCGTAAACCAGTATATGGAAAACTCGTAGGCACCGGATCAATGATGGATAATTATGCCGGATGTGGTTCATCATGTAACAGTCATAACATAGGGTGACATAGAACTAGCTCCAGTTCATCAATATAATGTAGGTATGTATTCTGTAAATAGTCATACGTGCTTATGGAAAAGAACTTGCATGACATCTTTTGTCCTACCCTCCCGTGGCAGCGGGGTCCTATTGGAAACTAAGGGATATTAAGGCCTCCTTTTAACAGAGAACCGGAACAAAGCATTAACACATAGTGAATACATGAACTCCTCAAACTGTGGTCATCATCGGGAGTGGTCCCGATTATTGTCACTTCGGGGTTGCCGGATCATAACACATACTAGGTGACTATAGACTTGCAAGATAGGATCTAGAACTCAGATATATTCATGAAAACATAATAGGTTCAGATCTGAAATCATGGCACTCGGGCCCTAGTGACAAGCATTAAGCATAGCAAAGTCATAGCAACATCAATCTCAGAACATAGTGGATACTAGGGATCAAACCCTAACAAAACTAACTCGATTACATGATAAATCTCATCCAACCCATCACCGTCCAGCAAGCCTACAATGCAATTACTCACGCACGGCGGTAAGCATCATGAAATTGGTGATGGAGGATGGTTGATGATGACGACGGCGACGAATCCCCCTCTCCGGAGCCCCGAACGGACTCCAGATCAGCCCTCCCGAGAGAGATTAGGGCTTGGCGGTGGCTCCGTATCGTAAAACGCGATGAAACTTTTCTCTCTGATTTTTTTCTCCTCGAAAGCCAATATATGGAGTTGGAGTTGGCGTCGGAGGGCCACCAGGGGGCCCATGAGGTAGGGGGGCGCGCCCAGGGGGGAGGGGCGCGCCCCCACCCTCGTAGTCTTCTCGACCCCCAAAGAAAGGAAAAGAAAAATAAAAACTATTTACACGGGAAAGCTCCCAACAAGCAAAAGAAGGATGGGAAATATTTTTGGGTTTTCTTTTTAATTCTACTACAAGCATGGAAAGTAGACTAACACTAATTTTTTTTGTTTTTCTTAAGGTTTATCAAACACACAAGAAGAAAGCTAGAAAAATAAATTTAAACTAACATGGATATTACAATGAAAGAGTATGAGCACCGACATCTAGAAATGAGTGTGTGTGAACATGAATGTAATGTCGGTGGGAAATACGTACTCCCCCAAGCTTAGGCTTTTGGCCTAAGTTGGTCTATTGCCAGGGATAACCTGGCTGATATCTGTAGGTGAAGCTGGGG
>NW_021263587.1:0-1016 GCF_002162155.2 Triticum dicoccoides
GGGGCTAACAATACAAGCACGCCAAAAAAATACAAGAGAAAATAAAAGAAAAAATGCCGACAACGCCGGATCAACGAAAACTACGGCACCCCGCGCCCGTTGCGCCCACTGAAGATAACCACCACGCTCCAAAGCCACCGAGTTGTCGTGTACCAAGCACCACCTTCAAGAAGGAATGCGACGATGACGACGCTGCTGCCCGGACGAATCCTAGGATTTCTCCCGGTACACGGAGGGTAGAGGGGGGAGAGGGTCACCCGACGCCCTTCAACAAGGTTGGCGGCACCCGCAGGCATCGCTGCGTTGGTGCCGGCAAGACCCGACATGGATTTCTCCCAGCCCCTCGCGCCCGCCACCCAGGACCAACCTTCGGCTCCACCACACCCGCCGCCAACCAACATGCGCCAACACAGTCACGAGGACACCACCGTCGTCTCATCACGGCCAACAAAGCGAGGCCGGCCGGATCCAAACAAGACACCCGTAGACAAGGACCGGCAGCACCGCAGCCACGAGGGAGGGAACAACCTCCACCGGCTTAGGCGGTAGCAGACCGGGCATAGCAGCAGAGGCACACCAAACCAAATGTCCGGCCGGGCCCAGAACGGGCCCGTGAAGCTCCGCCGCCATGCTGCAGCAGTCGCGTCACAACAGCCGCCGTCCCTGTTGCGAGGAGCTCGCTAGATTCACAGGAGAACAACCCACCGCGCCCCCGACAGGCCCACCCCGACCCAGATCGGGCCCGTAGGGCCTAGATCCGGGCGCCGCCGGGCGCCGGTAGCCATGGGCCGTCACCGCCACCAAGGGGCAACGCCTCCGCACCACTGCCGTCCAGATCAGTGCCGGAACGCCGCCGACCGAAGGGCTCCGCCGCCAGGACAACTCGCCCGAGCTGGGGTCCAGCGCCGGGGGAAGAATGGGGGCCGCCACCGCCAGACTGCGGGGCGCCGCGCGGGCAACGGCCGGCCGCGCCCGCTGGCGACAGCGGCGAAGGGGAAGGGGGGCGGCGACTCGCT
>NW_021263588.1:0-1544 GCF_002162155.2 Triticum dicoccoides
CGCGAGTGCGACAAGGACGAATGTTAATGAGTAGTGATGCGGTGGCGAGCGTGTCGGGCCAAAAACGTGGGGGCACGTTGGCGTGAAAGAGGAGGGTGCGAACGCAGTCATTGAGAGTGCGAAGCACACGCTCAGCGCCGCCGTTTTGTTGCGAAGTGTACGGGCAAGTGAGACCAAAGATCGTCCCGTGTGTGGCGAGAAGGTTGCGGATCACAAGGTTATCAAACTCCTTCCCGTTGTCTGTTTGCAACGCATGAATGGGACGTCCAAACTGGTGGAGACATAGGAGTAGAAAGGGGTGAGAGTGGCAATAGAGTCCGACTTTCGCCGCAACGAGAAGGTCCACACATAGTGTGACAAATTATCAAGTTTGACAAGGTAATAAAGATAGCCCGTGTTACTTGCAACAGGAGAGGTCCAAACATCACTATGAATTAACTCAAACGGGTATGATGCGACATGCGAGGAAGTGCTAAAAGGAAGATGAACATGTTTGCCGAGACGACAAGCATGACAAGTGTGATCGTCGATCTTATTACACGTGAATGAAAAACTCCGAAGAATATGACGAAGAGTGGCGATGTTGGGATGACCAAGACGAGCGTGCCAAAGGTCCACTCCGGCGGAAAGTGCCATGGGTGCAGCAACGGAGGAGGTAGATGAGTGGACCGGATAAAGCTCGTTGGGGTTGTCACATCGGTGGAGCACCATCCGGGTACGGGCATCCTTGACAGAAAAGCCAAATATGTCAAATTCAACGGTAACAGGATTTTCACATGTAAGAGAACGAAGGGAAACTAGATTTTTCATGATGTCAGGAGAAACAATCACATTAGAAAGATATAATGGCATGGAGTTAGAAGGAAAAGCAGCATGGCCGACATGAGTAATGGGCATGGAAGAACCGTCACCCGTGGTAATGCGAGCAGCGGTGTGAACGGGGTGAGCGGCAAGAAGGTTACCGGGGTTGGCGGCCATGTGGGCCGTGGCTCCGGTGTCCATATACTAGTCGCCACCGCTAGTGTACTGCTGCGGCATGGGGGCGGTGTGGAGAGCCGCTAGGAGCGCGGGGTTCCAAGGCGCCGGCGGGAGGGCCAGGGCTGACGACGTCGGCTGAGGCGGTGGCGCCACAAACCCACCAGCCGGAGGCAGCCCATAGGCCGAGGGGCCGTAGAGCGGCACGGGCTGGTACGCCTGAGGAGCCGCATACAAAGCCTAATGAGGGGCCGGGCGGGCGCCAAAGGAGCCGGGGATGGGGGCGCGCGGTATAGGCATGGAATACGCGTGCACAACCCCCGTCCAGAGGTTCTGGCCGGCCTGCCAGGGCGCCGGCGGGAGCTGATGCTGCGGCTGGCGTGGCGCCCCGTCGTGGGCAGCCGGCTGCTGCTGCTTGCGGCCACCTCGGCCGCGACGCCCGCCCCGGCGCTGCTGCTGCTCGGCGGGGGGCGGGGGAGGGGGCCTGCGACGGTGCCAGGTAGGGGAACCCGGGCGGCGGCGGCGCCTGGAAGGGGCCCGGGGTGGGCCGCGGCAGGGGAGTCGGGGCG
>NW_021263588.1:1704-2525 GCF_002162155.2 Triticum dicoccoides
CCGGCCTGCCAGGGCGCCGGCGGGAGCTGATGCTGCGGCTGGCGTGGCGCCCCGTCGTGGGCAGCCGGCTGCTGCTGCTTGCGGCCACCTCGGCCGCGACGCCCGCCCCGGCGCTGCTGCTGCTCGGCGGGGGGCGGGGGAGGGGGCCTGCGACGGTGCCAGGTAGGGGAACCCGGGCGACGGCGGCGCCTGGAAGGGGCCCGGGGTGGGCCGCGGCAGGGGAGTCGGGGCGGTGGGCGGCGCACCGCCACGGGTACCGGCGGTGAGGGCCATGTGGGTGGCCCGGGTGCGCGACATCAGCATCCTCTGCTCCTCCAGCTTCAGGTATGCGACGATCTTGGGGAAGGTCGGGTTGGAGATGAGGGGGATGTTGGAGGCGGCGTTCCCGAAGTCTTCGTTCAGGATGGCAATGAGGGTGCTGAGAAGAAGCTCATCGGAGACCTTCTCGCCGAGGTGACGGAGCTCATCAACAAGCTTCTTGAGGCACATGCAATAATCGTCAACACACGAGTCGAGCTGCTGGCACCCAAAAAAACTCGCCGTGCAAGAAAACCTTGCGTTGGAGCGCGTTGTCAGTTAAGAGGCTGTTGAGCTTAGTCCAAACGGCGTGAGCGTCATCGTCGGCGGAGACCACCGTGTGGAAGAGGTCCTTCAAGATGGTGGTGTAGAACCAACGGATAAGGGTGGCATCGATGGACGTCCACTCCTCATCGTCCTCCATGAAGCGCGAGTCCAAGGAGCTATCGATGTTCGGAGATTGTACTCACGGAACACGAGGGAGAAGTACGTCTTCCAGTCATAGTACGTGGAGGTGAGGTGGT
>NW_021263588.1:5410-6570 GCF_002162155.2 Triticum dicoccoides
AGCCTAATGAGGGGCCGGGCGGGCGCCAAAGGAGCCGGGGATGGGGGCGCGCGGTATAGGCATGGAATACGCGTGCACAACCCCCGTCCAGAGGTTCTGGCCGGCCTGCCAGGGCGCCGGCGGGAGCTGATGCTGCGGCTGGCGTGGCGCCCCGTCGTGGGCAGCCGGCTGCTGCTGCTTGCGGCCACCTCGGCCGCGACGCCCGCCCCGGCGCTGCTGCTGCTCGGCGGGGGGCGGGGGAGGGGGCCTGCGACGGTGCCAGGTAGGGGAACCCGGGCGGCGGCGGCGCCTGGAAGGGGCCCGGGGTGGGCCGCGGCAGGGGAGTCGGGGCGCACCGCCACGGGTACCGGCGGTGAGGGCCATGTGGGTGGCCCGGGTGCGCGACATCCGCATCCTCTGCTCCTCCAGCTTCAGGTATGCGACGATCTTGGGGAAGGTCGGGTTGGAGATGAGGGGGATGTTGGAGGCGGCGTTCCCGAAGTCTTCGTTCAGGATGGCAATGAGGGTGCTGAGAAGAAGCTCATCGGAGACCTTCTCGCCGAGGTCACGGAGCTCATCAACAAGCTTCTTGAGGCACATGCAATAATCGTCAACACACGAGTCGAGCTGCTGGCACCCAAAAAAACTCGCCGTGCAAGAAAACCTTGTGTTGGAGCGCGTTGTCAGTGAAGAGGCTGTTGAGCTTAGTCCAAACGGCGTGAGCGTCATCGTCGGCGGAGACCACCGTGTGGAAGAGGTCCTTCAAGATGGTGGTGTAGAACCAACGGATAAGGGTGGCATCGATGGACGTCCACTCCTCATCGTCCTCCATGAAGCGCGAGTCCAAGGAGCTATCGATGTCCGGAGATTGTACTCACGGAACACGAGGGAGAAGTACGTCTTCCAGTCATAGTACGTGGAGGTGAGGTGGTCGAGGACGACGGGAACCCGAGTGAGGAGGTTGAGGTCGCGGATGACGACGGGATCGGGGCCTTCGAACGGGCTGGTGCGGCGGCTGCGGGTAGTACCAGTGAAACCGGGGGAGGCCATGGCCGAGAAGGGGGTGCGGTGGCGCGTGGTGAGACGTCGCGGCAAGGGAGATGGCGGCGCGGCTGGTGGCGGCGCTGCGGGGGCGGGCGGAAGCGCGGGCGGCGGCGGCACACCGGGGCGGCGGCACGGCG
>NW_021263589.1:0-936 GCF_002162155.2 Triticum dicoccoides
ATGGATAGATTGGATTTTTCTGATCATTTTTCATATATAATTTGTCCAATTTGGAGTTACAGAATAAAAGTTATGAATTTTTGAAGTTTAAATAATATTCTGGAATTTCCTGATTTAAATTAAATCCAGAAATTATAGTTATTGCGCCAGCATGACGTCATCATGACGTCAGTGGTCAACCGTGGCTGGCTGAGGTCAAACCTGACGTGTGGGGCCCACACGTCAGTGACAGGGGGGGGGGGGGTTAACAGGTTTAAATTAATCCTAATTACTAATTAGTGGCGCTGGGGCCCACTGGTCAGTGTCAGGGGGTTAGCTAACAGTGGTTAGTGCTAATCCTAATTAGCTACAGGGCTGGGCCCACCTGTCAGGGACTCAGGGGGGTTCCTGCCGTGGTCAAGGTGGGTCAAACCCACCGGCGACGTGACGCCGGCGAGGCCCGAGACGGCGGCGCGATGCGGAATCGCGCTACAGGGCACGAGCGAGGCCGTTCTTGGGCTCGTTGGAGAGCTCTTGCTCCCGCGCGTCGAACGGTGGTGGTGGCCGAGCCTGGGGTGGCCGGTACCGTCGACGGCGAGCTCGTGAGCGGCGGCCGGAGTTCGGGTGCGGTCGGAGTCGGCGTTGCAGGGTGTTTGGAGAGGCGTTGGTGCGTGCTGCGTGCTCCTAGTGAGGCGTGGAGCACGATAGTGTGCTCGGTTGGGCGCTACGGTGACCGTGGCCACGACGGCGACATCGCCGGCGGCGTGGAGCTCTCGGCCAAGGTGGGGCTAGGGCCTAGAGGTCGAAAGAGACCCGGGAAGAAGGGGGAAACGACTCGGGGGCTCACCGCGGTTGCAGTGGGCGTCGAAGCGGGCTCGGAGACGCGCTGGAGACGGCGAATTCGTCGGCGATGATGGTCGGAGCCCGAAGAGGGGAACGGCGACGTGGCGGCGATGC
>NW_021263590.1:0-1037 GCF_002162155.2 Triticum dicoccoides
CACAGTACCGTCGTTGAGCGTTTATTCAACTTTGCATCTCTGAATTGATTATTGCTGACCCTTTTTGCTACCATAGTATAAGCCTTCCCAGCTCCACATACATCTACGTCGTGCGTTTGACTCTCCCTGGTAATCGCTCTATCCAAGCTTTGAGAGTTTTGACTACAACGGTTGCCGATCACCGCCTGTTGCTGGGTAAGAACTGGTAAGAATTTGAGTTTTGCTTGACGGATTTGTGACACCCACCACCACCACTTGTTCGTAGTCTGTAGGATCATATTCTTGTGTATTTCTATTGCTGCTAACCATGCCAGGATCACAAGCCGACGAGATTGACTGGGAGAATTTATCGAACAAGGAGCTTCATGATAAGTTTCAGCAAATGATGACTGAACAGGTGCAAGATGTGCTGAACAATTTTGAAGAGGCCATGGAGAAGATCACTGGCCTTGAGAAGACGTTCGAAACCAAGCTCGATAACAGATTTAATGAATTGCTCGCGCGTCTTCCGCCACCACCACCCGCTGCACCTAACGCACCTCTCCAACAACAACAACAACGTCTACCTCCACGTCGCGAAGTAGACCTTCGCCGAGCGAGCCGTGTTCCTCTTGCGTTTGGCCAAACTGTTGGTGCTGCTGTTGATACTTCTGTGGCTCCTGCTACTGCTGTTGCTCGTACCCAGGAGGATGATGAGTATGCGGGCGATTATGAGGATGAGGTTGATCAAAATCAGATCTACGAGCAGCCACCAGCACCACCACCAGCAGGTCGACCTCAGGTATATATTCGTAATGGTAGGCCTGCACCACCACCTCAGGTACGAGATGATGTCCATATTCCTAAACTGAAATTGAATATTCCACCATTTGAGGGTAGATATGTTCCTGATATATATCTTACTTGGGAGTTAGAAACTGAACAACGATTTACATGTTTACAATATCCTGAGGAGAGACGAGTTGCTGCTGCTGTTTGTGCTTTCACTAGTTTTGCATGTGTATGGTGGTCTGAACATTGTAGATTGTATCCTATTC
>NW_021263591.1:0-1128 GCF_002162155.2 Triticum dicoccoides
TGTTTCGGGTCCCGGAGGGATTTCCACGATTGACGAACCCCTGGTGCGTTTATGTTCCGGTCATCAACAATCGCGGTTTTCTTTGATTCTGTCCCTTTCGTGGACTACTACTCACCGTTTTCGGGTCCTAAAGCGATTTCCATTGCTGTCGAACCCCAATGTGTGCTTACGTGTTGGTCGTCAAGTCTCGCAGTTTTGGCCGATTCTGGCCCGTTTCTTGGACTATTACTCAGTTTTGGGGTCCCGAAGTGATTTCCACGATTGACGAACCCCGGGGGTGCGTTTATGTGTCGGTCATCAACACTCACAATTTTGGTTAATTCTGGCCGTCTCGTGGACTATTACTCGCTGTTTTGGGGTCCCGGAGAGATTTCCATGATTGACGAACCTCTGGGTGCGTTTACGTGTCGGTCATCAACACTCGCAGGTTTTGTTGATTCCGACCCATTTCGTGGACTATTACTCACCGTTTTGGGGTCCCAAAGAGATTTCCATTTTTGTCGAACTCCAAGGTGTGCTTGCGTGTTGGTCGTCAAGACTCGCAGTTTTGACCGATTGTGGCCCGTTTTTGAACTATTACACAGTTTTGGCATCCCGAAGTGATTTCCACGATTGACAAACCCTACGGTGCGCTTACTTGTCGGTCATCAACAAACACAGTTTTGGCCGATTCTGGTCCGTTTGGTGCGCTATTATTCACTGTTTTGGGGTCCTAGAGCGATTTACACGATTTGCGATCCCCGGGGTGCGTTTATGTGTCGGTTATCAACACTCACCATTTTGCCCAATTCTGGTCCGTCTCATGGACTATTACTCACCGTTTTGGGGTCCCAGAGCGATTTCCACGATTCACGATCCCGGGGGTGCGTTTACGTGCCCGTCGTCAACACTCATAGTTCTGGCCAATTCTGACCCGTTTCGTGGACTATTACTCACCTTTTTGGGGTCCCGAAGCGATTTCCATAGTTGTTGAACCCAAAGATGCACTTACGTGTCGTTCATCAACACTCGCAGTTTTGGCCGATTCTGGCCCGTTTTGTGGACTATAACTCGCTGTTTCGGGTCCCGGAGGGATTTCCACGATTGACGAACCCCTGGTGCGTTTATGTTCCGGTCATCAACAATCGC
>NW_021263592.1:0-1444 GCF_002162155.2 Triticum dicoccoides
AGCAGTTTCTGTATCTACCATGTCATACGGATGATCATCTTGCATTTCGAGTTATCCTTTACATTTGGTATCCTATGTCGGAATTTATCATTCTGACTAAATTATTGTCTTGTTTACCTAGGATGGTCAACACGCGCACTAACCCTGCTCCGCAAGAGCAGGCCGAAGGCAGTGAAGTCAGGGATGCAAATCTGCCTCATCCTCCTTCCCTAGCCGAGGTTATGATGGAAGCTGAGAGAAACAAGCGGGAGACCAACCGTTTGTTGGAGCGTATTGAACAGAACACAGCACACCATCAGAGGACTAACGTGGTGTCACTCAGTGATTTCATCAAATTACATCCACCCACGTTCCACCACTCCGTCGAGCCTCTCGACGCTGATGACTGGCTTCGCAGTATCTCTCACAAACTGCGTTCCGCGCTGGTAGCGGAGGCTGACAAGGTCACCTTTGCTGCATATCATCTTGAAGGCCCCACCAGTCTATGGTGGGAGAATTATGGAGCTATGCGCCCAGCGGGCCATGTCACTACTTGGGCTGAATTCAGCGAGGCTTTCCGTGAACATCACATTCCGGAGGGTCTCATGGACCGTAAACGTGAGGAATTTTGCAGTTTCACTCAGGGCCGACTTTCTGTGGATGCTTACAGCAGGGAGTTTGGTAACCTCGCACGATATGCAACCGAGGAAGTTTCTACTGACGCCAAGAAGCAAGCAAGGTTCCGTAAGGGCCTTAGTCCTGAGCTTCGCCGTGACCTCCGTCTGCATGAGTGCACATCTTTTCAGAAACTTGTCAACGAAGCCATCAGTGCTGAAACTGGTCAGACTGACTATGACGCAACATGCAAGCATGGCCGTGACATGGGTTCCTCGTCCGGTGCTGGTCCTCAGAAGCGCCGCGTGTGGGTGCCCAACACCGCCCTGCCACCCAGGTTCACACCGAGGCCATCTTTCCAGGCGCCTCGCCCTGTTCAACAGTCTATTCCAGCCAAGCCCTATGGGGGTCCAACCAATAATGCTCCTCCACGTACCAGTTCCGTGACTTGTTTCAAGTGTGGGGAATCTGGCCACTATATGCGTGAGTGTCCCCAGACCAACCCCAACCAGTCTGCTAAAGCTGTTGGCCGTGGCAAGCCGACAGGAAAAGTATTCCACGCCAAGCCGGTCACCGCCTCACGTGGCCATGTCAACTTTATCTCTGCCGAAGAAGCTCAAGAGGATCCCAACGTCGTTCTCGGTACGCTTCTTGTTAATTGCCACCCGGCATCTGTTCTTTTCGATACAGGAGCCTCTCATTCTTTTATATCCGAAAATTATGCTCGTTTGCATAACGTCGCATTCGGTGATATGCCAACCTCTATGGTAATTCAAACTCCGGGATCCAAATGGAAAACTTCTAGAGTAAGCCATGGAAATGAAATCCAAGTCGACAGACTTGTTTTCCT
>NW_021263593.1:0-1152 GCF_002162155.2 Triticum dicoccoides
TTGACGACCCCTCCTTGCCAGAGCAATCAGGCAAGCCCCCCCTTTGATCACCAGATATCGCCTACTCTTCTCTATACTGCTTGCATTAGAGTAGTGTAGCATGTTACTGCTTTCCGTTAATCCTATTCTGATGCATAGCCTGTCATTGCTGCTACAGTCATTGATACCTTACCCGCAATCCTAAATGCTTAGTATAGGATGCTAGTGTTCCATCAGTGGCCCTACACTCTTGTCCGTCTGCCATGCTATACTACTGGGCTGTGATCACTTTGGGAGGTGATCACGGGCGTATACTATATACTTTACACAGTTACATTACCTGTGATACTGTTCGGAGATGGGGGCTGAAGGGGCAGGTGGCTCCATCCCGGTAGAGGTGGGCCTGGGTTCCCGACGGCCCCCGACTATTACTTTGTGGCGGAGCGACAGGGCAGGTTGAGACCGCCTAGGAGAGAGGTGGGCCTGGCCCTGGTCGGCGTCCGCGGTTGCTTCATAATAACACGCTTAACGAGATCTTGGTATTTGATCTGAGTCTGGCTACGAGCCTATACGCACTAACCATCTACGTGGGAGTAGTTATGGGTATCCCGACGTCGTGGTATCAGCCGAAGCACTTCAGACGTCAGTGACGGAGCGGCGCGCGCCGAATTGGACTGGAACGCCACTAGGCTAGGTCTGCTTTCGGCCGCGTACGCAACGTGCAGGTGTGCTATGGGCGATGGGCCCAGACCCCTGTGCTCTTAGGTTTAGACCGGCGTGCTGGCCTCTCTGTTGAGCCTAGGTGGGGCTGCGACGTGTTGATCTTCCGAGGCCGGGCATGACCCAGGAAAGTGTGTCCGGCCAAATGGGATCGAGCGTGTTGGGTTATGTGGTGCACCCCTGCAGGGAAGTTAATCTATTCGAATAGCCGTGATCTTCGGTAACAGGACGACTTGGAGTTGTACCTTGACCTTATGACAACTAGAACCGGATACTTAATAAAACACACCCTTCCAAGTGCCAGATACAACCGGTGGTCGCTCTCCCTCAGGGATATGAGGAGGGGATCGCCGGGTAGGATTATGCTATGCGATGCTACTGGAGATGCTACTTGGAGATGCTACTTGGAGATGCTACTTGGAGATGCTACTTGGAGGACTTCAATCTACTCTC
>NW_021263594.1:0-1111 GCF_002162155.2 Triticum dicoccoides
ATTCAGAGTAATTCAGTTTCCAGTCTCTGTGTATTAATCAAATTATGGGTTATTTTCAACCATATAGGCTTTTATTATATGTTCAGTTATGCTTCCATGGGTTTTGCATATGTATTAACAAAACAACCAGACTGCTATTCTGTATATACTTGGATCAAAGGGTGTACAATTAATTTGCTCTTACGAAAGGAATGAGTAGGCAGCTAGCAGAATGGGAGGACAGTCATGACAAGCGAAGGAACACATAAATAGTAATCCCACGATTTTTACAACTGCATTCCACTTTAATTTGGTATGGACATGCATTTTTATCCTTGGAGTACTTTGGATTTTAAGTGGGAATCATTGGTTCTTTTCTTCTTAATATTTTACTTCTTATAATTACAAATACCAATTTTAGAGAATTGAGCTCGTACTTAAAATTCAATTGAGTATGAAGCCACTGCCCATTGTGTGAAAGAAACAATTATAAAATTGTACTCTAACAAATCACACATATAGAGAAATGTTATTTTCGAGTCTCCTTAACCTACTGATCTTTTTTTAGATATATGAAACTTGCATTTGTTTTCTTAATTCTTCTGCAATGCAGGTGATGTTCCTAATGGTTGCTGCTGACGCTAAAAAAATTACTCCTGAAGCACTAGAAGTGCCCTCTCTATGGCGCATCACTCACTGGATCCAGATGGGCAACATTCCGCTTCAAGATTAAAGAGTACAGTTTTTGCATGCTATCATTGCTTATCCAAGAGTAATCTACCATGTGCCTAATATATATACATGATTGTTGCACCATCACAAGATTTCCATTATATACATGGGCATAACTTTCTTTACTGTGAATTAATCGACACGATGCTTCTGTTTTAAGGAATGGCAATGCTAAATTCTACAGTGGTACTCTCTACTCTGTCGAATGTTTACAAACACCACAAAGCTAGAGATCTATTGTGGAAACCTTTCTTTCTTTTGTTTGTTATAACTTCTTAGTGTAAAAATAAATATGGCTTGTCCATTACGAAACAAATATGTAAGATTTATTACTTTCCAAAGTTGAATTGTTCCTGACAATTACACATGAGAGTGCATATAATTGAGTTGTGCTGACTTG
>NW_021263595.1:0-6038 GCF_002162155.2 Triticum dicoccoides
GAGTGAAGAGCAACCCTCTCACTCGGGGGCTTAGCTGCAGTCCAAGCACTCGCCTAAGTTGTGAAAATCCTACCGAGTGAAGAGCGATCCTCTCACTCGGGGGCTTAGCTGCAGCCTCGTGCTCGCCTAAGTTATCAAAATCCTACCGAGTGGTAAGCCAGCCTTCCACTCGGAGACTTAGCTGCAGCGTCGTGCTCGCCTAAGTTATAAAAATCTTACCGAGTGGAGAGCAACCCTCTCACTCGGGGGCTTAGCTGCAGCCCTGCGCTCGCCTAAGTTACAAAAATCCTACCGAGTGAAGAGCGACCCCCTCACTCGGAGGCTTAGCTGCGGCCCAGTGCTCGCCTAAGTGGACTAAAGAATAAGTCGATTGCGGTACAGGCACCTTGCTTTGAACCTGCAAAAGACATTCCGAGCCGAAGGCAATCATATTCAAGCGCCAAATTCAAGTTTGAATAGATATCTAAAGGAACCGAAAGTGCTCGGGCGTCAAGCCTGTTAAGGTTTGTCAGTTACAATTCCACTCGGCATACCGAGGCAAATTTAAAGTGTCGAGCCAGAAGAAGTTTTTTACCCCTCTTGTGGAGGGCTGGAAGGTGCAACAAATTCATCAAGGTCAATTCCGTCAGCGATCCGAGTGGCAGCTGCAAGGAAAGTCTCCATAAAGGACCTGAAGTCGTGCTTCTTGGTATTGGCCACCCGAAGGGCCGCCAGCTTCTCCTCTCGTGCATCTTTGCAGTGGACTCGGGCCAGACACAGAGCGACATCTGCACCACACCGAGCCGAGGACTTCTTCCACTCCTGCACTCGACCAGGGATCGTGTTCAAGCGGGCCATCAGCGACTCAAGGTCATTCTGAAGTGTCTCCTCAGGCCAGAGCGTCGAGTCGATGCGAGATGTGGCGGCCTTCAGCCTTGCGAGATAGTCCACGACAGCTGCGACACGAGACTCCAGTCGGAAAACATCCATGGCAACTTCGTCGTTCACCGGAGAATTGACGGGGTCAAGGTTTGGCTCCAGTCGGCTGGTTTCCTCTTCAAAGTTTTGACAAAATTCTGCAAGGGTGATCTCTAAGTCAAGGGGATAGTCGAATGGAAGAAGCCACAGTTGGAAATATTTGCCAAACATGGAGGTTTACCTTCAAGCATAAGAAACAGCTTCTTGGTAAGGCCACTCAGGAAGGCCTCTAGTTCAGTTTTCTTCTCAGTCAATTTGCTGACTTGGTCGGTCAAGGCAGCTTTGTCAGTTCTCAGTCGACTGACTTCCTTGTTGGCAATCCCAAGAGCAGTTTTCAGATTGGTATTGTCTTGTTCGAGCTTGGTGACTGAAGCTAACTTCTCGTCAGCAAGCTTGATCTTCTCAGCTAGCTCAAGGTCTTTCTTCTGCTGGGCCTCCCTTACCTTACCTGCAAGTTACAGCGAGATCAGATGCCGAAACAAACAAGGGGAAAAGCAGTCGTCAGGATCTCACCAAACATACCTTCGGTCTCCTCCTTCGCCTTTGTCAGCCTCTCCTGAACCAGCTTCAAGCTCAGCTCGACTTGAATATGTTTTTGTTCCAGCTCTGAGTAGCGAGCCACAAGATCACAGGAGTTCTGCGAAGAACCAATCGACTAAACGTCAAATGTAACTCACTTCCGAGTGAAAAAGGGAAAAAACACACGTTTCTAAGACTACAGCCGAATACAAGCATTCGACCGTAGTCTCGGGGACTACACCCAGTGGGTGCACTCAGCGTGCCCCCACTAATCCTGTTGAAGACAAAGTCGACCAGTCGACCTCAAAAAAAAAAACAGTGTGCGAGGCGCATTCTCTAAGACTGTGATCAACTGCAAGCAGTCGACCACAGTCTCGGGGACTACACCCAGTGGGTGCACTCAGCGTGCCCCCACCGGTTTGCGAAATCCAGTCGACCAGTCGACTGACAGAAAGATTGACATCATAAAGCCTAAGGCCGACTGCCAGCAGTCGACCTTAGCCTTGGGGACTACACCCAGCGGGTGCACTCAGCGTGCCCCCGCTAACACGGAGTTTATTCGACACACCCAGTGGGTGACTAATATAAATTCCGGAAAAGAAAAGTTTTTGGTAGCATATCCAACAGAACAAACAGCGGTCGACTGACCTGGACATTGCTTTGGAGGGCAGAACTGGCGTCATAAGCTGCCTGGCTCGCGTCCCGGATGGTCTTCAGCTGCTCCATCATGAGTCCCGCCTGGCGTATCGCCTCCTTCGCTGCGCCAGCTTGGTCCTCCGGGACGTGGTGCGTCATGAAGAGGGAAGGCTGCTGAGCACTCGTCAGTGGATTCGCGAAGGTCACCGTGTGTCGAGTGGTGTTCTCTTCCTCCACAGTCAGAATTTCAGGCGCCGGCACATCCTGAGGCACCTTACTGGCGGACGCTTTCCGACTCCTCCTGTGCTTCAGCGGTTCTTCATCCTCATCATCATCAGGAAGATCGATAACAGTGTTGGGTGGAGCTGCAGAGAAGGATCAGGATCAGAGATCGCGAGTCAGTCGACTAAGAATGGTATTAAGAACACAGTACCTGGATTCGAAGTTGCTGCATCCTCCATCTCGTGGTCAGCGGCCCGGGCAGAGGTCTCAGAAGTAGCAGCACTGCAACTCCAAAGGATCAGTCGACTAACCTCAGCGTCGACCAGAGATAAAGTTCGCACAGAATAAGAAAATATGAGCAACACAATTACCCTGATATGGTGGGGATGGACACCTTCATCTTCGGCAGGAGCTTGGTCGGCTTCGATGAGGCCGCCCTGGGCTGCTTCGGCGCCTTTTCAGTCGGCGCCGGAGAGGTGGTCCGAGGGCGCTTGGTCGACTGAGTGGCGGTCGCAACCCCCTTACCACGTTCGGTCGAAGGGTCGTGGACAAGCTTCGACCGCCTTTCTGAGCGCGGTGGAACGACCTCCTCCTCCTCTTCTTCCTCGTCCTCGATGTCATCTTCATCACCTTCATCATCATCATCGTCGTCATCATCCCCTGCAGCATCCGAGTCCCATTCCTCCTCTTCCTGGCTCTCGCCCCCGCTCGCCTCGCCCCCGCTCGCCTCGCCTTCCTCAGTCGAAGCTTGTGCCCCATTGGGCATCGAGTACAGCTCGGTGAAGGCCTAGCAGATGCCCAAACAAGGATCAGTCGACCAGTCGGCAGGGCTGGCAGAATTGAATACGACAAGGACACAATGGAAAGCAGAGCAAGTGTACCTTGTTTGGGTCGCTGTTGTGGTCGAGTGGAGGAATCCTTCTGGCTCCGCGCGGGTTGTCCCTGTTTCCGGTAACGGCTACCATCCATCTTTCCAGAGTGGCATCGTCGACTTCTTCTGGATGGACTCTAGTCTCGTCTTCGGGCCCACAGTACAACCACATGCAGTGGCTCCGGAATTGAAGGGGTTGGATGCGACGCCTGAGGAAGACCTCCAGAAGATCCATGCCCGTCACCCCCTCCCGAACCAACTGCACCACGCGCTCCATCAACATCTTCACGTCGGCTTTCTCCTCCGGAATCAGCTTCAGAGGAGAGGGCTTGTTCACTCGGTCCATGGTAAACGGAGGGAGTCCACTCGACTGCCCTGGCGTCGACTGGACCTGACAGTAGAACCAAGTCGACTGCCAGCCTCTGACGGACTCGGGAAAGGACATGGGCGGGAAGGTGCTATTATTCCTCACCTGAATCCCCAGGCCCCCACACATTTGGACGACTCGGGTCTTCTCATCACCTGGGCTCGCCTTCTTCACGGTCTGAGAGCGACACGTGAAGATACGTTTGAACAAACCCCAGTGCGGTCGACAGCCCAAGAAACCCTCACACATGGACACGAATGCAGCAAGATAGGCAATGGAGTTTGGGGTAAAGTGGTGGAGCTGCGCTCCAAAGAAATTCAAGAAGCCACGGAAGAAAATGCTTGGCGGCAAGGAAAAACCACGATCAACATGAGTGGCCAGAAGCACACACTCACCCTCTTCTGGCTGTGGCTGCCACTCCTTCCCCGGCAACCTCGCAGCTCCGTGAGGGATCAAGCCCTCGTTGGCCATGTCGAGGAGGTCCTTCTCCGTGATGGTCGACTGGATCCAGTCTCCTTGGACCCAGCCTTTCGGCAGGCGGGATCTGGACGAAGACCCTCTGCGGCTGGTGGATCTCCCCTTCGCCTTCTCCGATGCCGACGCCTTCTTGGCACGCTCCAGCGCCGCCGTCTTCTCCTTGGCCATGGTCGCCGGTGAGATGCACGAAGGGAAGTGGTGCGGAGGCGAGAGCGAGCACGCTGAGCAGGGAGGAAGGAAGCAGAGGGAGAGAGGGAGAATGCTGAGGCGCAGCACAGAAATCCTCGCCGGGCACATTTATAAGGTCCCTTCCGAGTGGCTGACATGTGGGCCCGGTCGATCTAATCATATCTGGGAGCAGTTATGAGGACTGGATACGTGGCGAAAAAGGCGGCGCGGAGATCGAGGCGTCTATGCCCCGTCCCATCCGAACGCCGCGGTCTGCCCCGCTTCGCGCGCGCCCCCAAATTTCGCACCCCGCGGAATCCGCGAGCAACAAATCAGTCTGTCAGACGCGGTGTTTCCGGCGATCCGTCGCTCGGAGATCGTCGAAGCTCGAAAGATCACTCGACGCAAAAATAGAATGGATCGAGTCGACCGAAGACAAATTGCTCCCTGTCAACAAAGAGATTCTTTGATCCAGAACAGCGCACAACTAGAGCGCAAAGGTTAATCGGAAACGACATCAACTCCTTCTTCACTCGAAGCCTCAATCCATTCAGGGGCTAATGATGGGGTTATGTACCTAGGGTAGGGTCATGGACCTGTTCCAAGTAACTTACCCTAGGACATCCCTAGAAGAGGTCGCCTTCCAGTCGACCAACGAGGATTCACTCGACTAGCCTGAAGGACTCGACCACGAAGACTCACTCGACCACCAGGAGGTCAAGAGGCACTCTGCACCGCAACGGCCTGTAATTAAATAGACTTTATGATAGTAAAGTCACTTTATGTGGGGCGTTACCAGTAACGCCCCAGACTTAACTCACCTTAAACCCTCTCCTACGTGGGCTGGCTGGGGTCCTGGCGCACTCTATATAAGCCACCCCCCTCCACAGGCAGAAGGGTTCGGCACCTTGTAATCCATACATTCATAATCCACTCGACCGCCTCCGGGCTCCGAGACGTAGGGCTGTTACTTCTTCCGAGAAGGGCCTGAACTCGTACATCCTTTGTGCTTACAACCTCTCCATAGCTAGGACCTTGCTTCTCCATACCTACCCCCCACTCTACTGTCAGGCTTAGAACCACGACAAACCCTGTCCTGAAAATCATGTTGTTAGACAACGGTGAACCTTCGAACTATGAAGAAGCGATGGCGGGCCCAGATTCCAACAAATGGCTAGAAGCCATGAAATCCGAGATAGAATCCATGTATGAAAACAAATTATGGACTTTGACTGACTTGCCTGATGATCGGTGAGCGATAGAAAACAAATGGATCTTTAAGAAGAAGACGGACGCGGATGGTAATGTCACCATCTATAAAGCTCGACTTGTCGCTAAGGGTTATCGACAAGTTCAAGGGATTGACTACGACGAGACATTCTCTCTCGTAGCGAAGCTTAAGTCCGTCCGAATCATGTTAGCAATTGCCGCATACTATGATTATGAGATATGGCAGATGGACGTCAAAACGGCATTCCTTAACGGGCATCTTAAGGAAGAGCTGTATATGATGCAGCCGGAAGGTTTTGTCGATCCTAAGAACGCTAACAAAGTATGCAAGCTCCAGCGATCCATTTATGGGCTGGTGCAAGCATCTCGGAGTTGGAATATTCGCTTTGATGAGATGATCAAAGCGTTTGGGTTTATGCAGACTTATGGAGAAGCCTGCGTTTACAAGAAAGTGAGTGGGAGCTCTGTAGCATTTCTCATATTATATGTGGATGACATACTCTTGATGGGAAATAATATAGAATTTCTGGACAGCATTAAGGCCTACTTGAACAAATGTTTTTCAATGAAGGACCTTGGAGAAGCTGCTTA
>NW_021263596.1:0-1583 GCF_002162155.2 Triticum dicoccoides
AAACTTGTCAACAAAGCCATCAGTGCTGAAACTGGTCAGACTGACTATGACGCAACACGCAAGCATGGACGTGACACGGGTTCCTCATCCGGTGCTGGTCCTCAGAAGCGCCGCGTGTGGGTGCCCAACACCGCCCTGCCACCCAGGTTCACACCGAGGCCATCTTTCCAGGCGCCTCGCCCTGTACAACAGTCTGCTCCAGCCAAGCCCTATGGGGGTCCAACCAATAATGTTCCTCCACGTACCAGTTCCGTGACTTGTTTCAAGTGTGGGGAATCTGGTCACTATATGCGTGAATGCCCCCAGACCAACCCCAATCAATCTGCTAAAGCTGTTGGCCGTGGCAAGCCGACAGGAAAAGTATTCCACGCCAAGCCGGTCACCGCTTCACGTGGCCATGTCAACTGTGTCTCTGCCGAAGAAGCTCAAGGGGATCCCAACGTCGTTCTCAGTACGCTTCTTGTTAATTGCCACCCGGCATCTGTCCTTTTCGATACAGGAGCCTCTCATTCCTTTATATCTGAAAATTATGCTCGTTTGCATAACGTTGCATTCTGTGACATGCCATCCACTATGGAAATCTCTACCCCTGGGTCTAGATGGCAGACCTCTAGGGTAAGTTATGGAAATGAGATCCAAGTCGACAGACTTGTTTTCCTTGCGTCTTTGATAGCCCTTAAATCTTCAGATATTTATATCATTCTGGGTATGGACTGGATGTCAGCTCATCATGCCCAAATTGATTGCTTCTCTAGGACTGTTCAACTCACCCATCCTTCGGGGAAGATAGTCAATGTCTTGACCCGAATAGCCAAGCGACAATTATATTCTCTTAACGCCAGCCCTTTGCCAGACCTTGAGGACGTTCCGGTAGTCCGTGACTTCCCGGATGTCTTTCCAGAGGAATTGCCAGGTGTTCCACCTGACAGAGATGTTGAGTTCGTAATAGACCTCATTCCAGGAACCGTTCCGATTGCTAGAAGACCTTATAAGATGGCACCACTAGAACTAGCCGAGCTTAAGAAACAACTCGATGAGTCCTTGAAAAAGGGTTTCATCCGCCCTAGTTCATCTCCGTGGGCTTGCCCCGTCCTATTCGTCAAGATGAAGGATGGTACGGACCGGATGGTTGTAGATTACCGACCTGTCAACTTGGTCACAATCAAGAACAAATACCCGCTTCCCAGGATCAACGACCTGTATGATCAGCTCGCTGGATCCTCAGTCTTCTCCAAGATGGATTTGAGGTTGGGCTACCACCAAATCAAAATCAGAAACGGGGACATTCCTAAAACGGCCTTTGTTACTCGTTATGGCCAATACGAGTACACCGTCATGTCCTTCGGTTTAACCAACGCTCCAGCCACCTTTTCTCGGTTAATGAACTCAATCTTCATGGAGTATTTGGATAAGTTCGTCGTAGTTTATCTCGATGATATACTCATCTACTCCAAGAACGAGGAAGAACATGCCGAACATCTAAGGCTAGTGTTGAAGAAACTTCGAGAGCATCGCCTTTATGCCAAATTTTCTAAATGTGAATTCTGGTTGTCAGAAGTGACCTATCTGGGTCATGTAATATC
>NW_021263597.1:0-1277 GCF_002162155.2 Triticum dicoccoides
GTGCCTTCTTCTTCTCCTGTAATGGGACCGAGTTTTGCTCACAGACCGCCTTCTTGAGTGTGTTGGGGCTGATAATATTTCGCACCTCGCCTATCTGAGGCTCGGTGAAGTCGGCAGCTGGAGGCGTCTCCTGAGAGCTGAACGCCAGACGGCGCCTGTTGCAACTTGGCTTCTCCGCGGTACGAGCTAGATCGCACACGTCTTTTGTTGGGTTTGGTTCTTGAGAAGGAGGCCCCATGAAGTCGCCATCGTACCCATGCTCGGCAAAGTACTGATCGACGTTGCCAAATGTATCATAGTCGTCGTCGTCGTCATTCTGATCCTGTGCCATATGCATGTTTGGATCCAGTGGCATAGGGATGTCCGGCACCGTTACGGCGGTCTTGCCATGGGGCCGACTTGGCGCCGGCACGACTGGCGCTGTTGTCTTTGGGGTGGTGTCCCCCGCCCCCAAACGAATCTGGCTCTTCGGCCAAAGCAGGGGCCAGCTCAGGCAGGCGCTGAGGGTCATCACGTCATCATCGTCGGCCCCGACGGGTCGATTCGGAGGTAACAAGTCGTCGCAGCCTGGCAGCACCCGAACCAGTTGAACCCTAAACAAGTTGGGTGGCATCTGGGTACCGTGGAACAAGGGGTTGCCCAGTTGAACGATTTTTCCCTTGGCGACATCGACCAACTCGTTGTTCACGAAGTGGAGGAGAGTGCACGGAACGTCGGCGGCGCCCTGCGAAAACATGTAGGGCGTCAGGGATGCCCAGTCAAAGGCAAGGAGATGAAGTCCTCGGCCGAGAGAGGCTTAATTAGTTACCGTGATGATGGCTTCGAGCTCGGATAATGTAGAGGCACCGCCAACGGCGGGCGTGCAGTTGACGGAGGGGCCGCTTGCTGCAGAGGTGCCGGCCGGCGTACACCCGGGTGCATTAAGCTCCCGTGCCGGCGTCGGAGACACCAATGCCGCCTCCGCCGGAGGCACCAATGGCCCCGCCATCGCATTATGCGAGTTGCTGGCCGTGAAGCTAGGAATCGGGGGCGGCCCCTGTTGGCCGCCCGCAATCCACGCACTCAACCCCGAGATCAAGGTAGGCACAAGGGCGGTGATCGTCGCTCCGAGTCGTTGTTCCACTTGCTCTTGGACAATCTCCGGAATCCGCGCCACCTGTGCCTTGAGTTCTTGAACCTCTCGCGCCTGGCTTTCCGAGCTGGTCTTTTTCTCCTTCCGCACACCAGCGGTATAGTATGACCCCCATTTTGTCGACAAGCCTTTGCCGGCCACACGA
>NW_021263598.1:0-2398 GCF_002162155.2 Triticum dicoccoides
GATCTCGTCAGGGAGGCAGCTGATGAGGTCGAGGGCGAGGCTCGCACCATCGCCGCCGCTGACGTCCCTGCTCGCCGGAGATTGCGGATCGTCCCGCCTCCGCTTCTTGGATAGGGAAGCCGCCACATCGTTCATGGACGCCGCCGCCCAAAAAATCCGAGAATTAGGTTGGAATCTTCTGTCACCCCCGAGCGATCTATTTAACGGGTTTGGAATATGTACGATATACACACGTATAACATATCACAAAAAATCTCTTTTCTATAAGAAAGAAAAAAAAACTAGGGTTTCATCCGGACGATAAGGGCAACTCCAACCGCCCGACGCAAGACATGATTTTGTCCGCTATTTATTCGTTTGGATCGGCAAAACGGATGAGCGTGTCCGATTTGTCGGTGCTATTTATCCGTTTAGATCGGCAAAACGGATGCACATGTCCAATTTGTCGGTGCATCCAACGCCGCCTATGCATTTTAGTCCGCATGATTTTAATAAAAAACTAACAAATAGGCATGCATATTAATATAAATAATAAAACATAATAAAGAACGCCGCCAAAGTTCATTTATACGTAAAATATAAATAAAACTTCAAAAAATAAAGCACTCCCCACCCGCCGCATCCGGCAGCCCTAGTCGTCCTTCTAAGAGTTAGAGCTCGTGAGGTCAAAGTACACCAGTGCCTCTGCCTAAAGAAAGGCCTGCCGGTAGACCACCAACGCCGCCTCCTTTGGCGTCTGCCTTGGCGGCTGTTCCTGCCTAGCGCAGTGCACGCGCCTCCTTCGCCTGTTGCCGCCATTCCTCGTCCTCCTCGTGCTCTCGCTGCATCCGCCATTCCGCGTCAGCCCGCTAGTGCGCCTTCTAGACCTCGAGTGCTGCACCTCCTCCTCGTCAGTGGAGTGCATCCACACACCCGGCGTGTTGAACCACTCCCGAGCGACACCGGTCCACTGCTACCTCTCGAGGACACCATCGGGCAATTTAGCACCGGCGTGGGCGTGGGCGGTACCCGTGGTGACAGTGGCGGTAGCGGATAGACGCAATCGCATGCCGTGAAGAGCTGGAGTGCCTCCTTCATGCCACCCTATCCCGTGGCCGACGAGCGCCCCCGTCCCCTCAGCTGGCACCAGTGTCCATCTCGCTGGACCGCACGACGAGCTGGCCTCGGCGTCATGCTTGTCCTTGGGCCTTTGCCAAAGAAGCCGGCCATGTCATCTAGGTTTTCCTAGCTGCCAGCGAGGGGGCACGTGTGGCCAGATGTGGACGGAAGTGAAAATCAGAAGTGGATGTGCCCCTGCACACGCTTGCCATTTAAAAAGACCATGGGCTAGCCACGCTTCACGCCGTTGCCATGCGTGCCCAAGTTAGGTGGACGCATTGACTATGACCACGGGTGGTAGTGGGGCGGCCGACACGCGGGCCCGAGGTGGACACCGAGGGGATGTGTGGCACGTCTGTCTCGTGTCTGTGTGGACGCAAATCAGGCACAAGTTTGGACCGGAAATGCGTCCACACAGATGACAAGCGGACAAGATTTGGTTTTGCATCACGCTTTGGGCCCACGTTTTCGTCCGTTTCAACCCAAAACGAACACGCGTGGACCAAATGCATCGACGTGTTGGAGTTTCCCTAACTCTTCATGCATGCATCGACCACCTCCGTGGCCTTGAATCCGAGTTCTTTTAGAGGAAGGCCTTTATGGCTAGTTTTATTAAAATTTAAATAACACTTACACCATCAGCTAAAAAATTATGAATAAAGCCAGGAGGTGAGTCCAACCACACATTTGTTGGATCATCACAACCTTTTTGTCCTAGCACATGAGCTACCATATTTGACTCGCGGTTACAATGCTCGATCAAAACCTTCCCGAAATCAAGACTAAGTTCTCAGGCCTTCGATCTGAGTTTATCGAATGGTCCGCACAACATGACCCTTATTGCAACCCTTTGGAGCTATTGCAGAGCGGCTACGCATTCGTGGGCCTCCTTTCCCGTATGCCACGTGTCCCTGCGAACCATATACACTTTCGCTGTCTCTTATCTGAAAGCGTTCTCATCGCATCATTTTTCAACCGAATTGATCCCCTTTCTCCTTGGCTCCTTGCATTGCTTCTCCTAAGAGAGCCTCTCTCTCCCTGCCCTCTTACACTCGAGATCCCCTACTCCACCGCATTGTTTAGCAATACCACCCCTCCCCCTCCCTGTGCATCAGCCTCGGCCACCGCCTTTGTTCGCTACACACGCCGCCCTAGCCCCCGCATGATGCAACCACGGGGCCACCACATGCGCCATCGCCTCGATAGCTGCGCTCCGCAATGGGCGTCGCCCTGCATCCAACACCACATGTTGTTTTCCTTCGAATCCAAGGCAAGAGCGCGGCCCCAGCATGCGCACCTG
>NW_021263599.1:0-665 GCF_002162155.2 Triticum dicoccoides
GAGTGGGGGGGCACCTGGGAGGAGGCAGGGGGCGGCGTTCGTCGGGGTGGAGGGTTCCGGCAAGGGGCGTCGATGGGGGCGGGGCACGGTTGCCCCGATCCAGATCCAGCGGGGGAGTGGGGTGTGGGTGCGTGAGTGGGCTAGGGTTTGCGGGGTGTGGGGATAAGGAGAGGGAGTGGGGGCCGACCTGGGCCGGCCTGGTTGGCCCAGAGGCCAGCTGGGCTGTGGCCCAGAGGGGGGGTTCTTTCTCTCCTTTATTCTTCTTCTTTTTGTTTTCTTTTTCCTTTTCTTTTATTTATTCCTTTCGGTTTTATTAAATTATTAATTTATTTCAATTTTGAAGAATGTGAGAACAACACCTAAATATGGTGTGCTAAAGATACCACTGCCACATTAATTTGGACAGCAAAATAAAATAGTTTAATATTTTACAAAATACAAAAGTCATTTAATTAAATTCTTTTGCTGCTGTTTTATTTTCCTTTGAGCATTTAAACATTTTATAAAAATGTGGTTTCATCACCATAATTACCTATGTATTATTTGGTGCACTCCGAACATTTAAATTTTAATATTTGAAAACTTTTATTGTTTGCTCAATTTTGAATTTGAAATTCGAACTAGGTTCCGAACTAACGCGAGTTTATCCACAGTAATCGAGGTGA
>NW_021263600.1:0-1568 GCF_002162155.2 Triticum dicoccoides
GCCATAGCTGCAACTTCGCGTACTTCGTTTGTGTTCAACGACCAGACAAAGGCGTCACAGAACCCCACCTTGATCAATAAAGCTTTCATCTTATATTCGCAATATCCAGATTGCAATCTCAGTTTCTTGCTTGTTCTTCGTTTGCTCGCAGGAAACAGACCCTCGTGGTCAGGTTGATCGTGCTCCGGCGTGGTCAAGAACCTCTCGGAGTTGGTTTAGCGATTGCTAAGGCGCGACGTCCTCGCACGTTCGTAGTCGGATCGTCAAAGTCGACTTCCACCAAAGCGAAATCCACCATCTCATCGAAAGACGGGACACCTTTGCCTCTATCAAGTGGTATCAGATTTCCAGGTTGCTCGGTGAGATTTTACAGTTTTTTGTAGTTTAGATCGAGTCTGTTCTTCATACCTACAGTCCACGAAAAAGCCACAAAAAAATTAGGGTTAGTTCATCATATCCGAACCAATCTGAACCTTTGCATAATCTTTTTAGGGTTTTGCTTTGTTGAATTTGCGGTTGCATCGTCGTGTCTAGTTGCTGGTCTTAGAGTCTAGTCTTTTAGAGTTTCGAGTTCTGGTCATAAGTTGTCACGCCGCCGCCGCACCATCATCATCACCCCTGCCATCTACCACCACCGCTTATCCGCCACCGCTTCGAATCCGTATCCATATACCACCACAGCTGTCATATACCACCACCGCTGCCATCTACCACCATATATCCACCACCAATCCGAGTTCTTGTCATATTAGGTTTGTTTTCGAGATCCATCTAGATTCCGATTCGTGTTTCCTTGCCGGAGTAGGAGTCGGGTAGCCACGCTCCGTTTAGGCCCAAAATTTTTCGAAAACGCATTTTTCGAAAAAATTTCTGGCTATCCTATTTTTAGGTGTTTCTGAGTGTTTTGAGACAGGTGCCATTATAGGAAGTTTTTTTTGACCCGTTTCCAGTTTTTGGGTCCGGACAGTCAAAAAAAAAAAATTGGTCAAAAAAATTTCGTGCCCATCCTGTTAGTTTGAGCTAAGAAGAGTTTTGAGACACTCGCCATTATAGTGATTTTTCGCAAAAAAAAAAGCAGCGCAAAAAAAAAAGAGCGCAACAAAAATAAAAGAGCGAAAAAAAAATTCCAGAGTGTGCTTTTCCCTTGTTTACGTGCCGCGCCGTGATTTTGTTAGTGTTCTAGGCTCGCGTCTCTAGCACAGTCTAGCCTAGGACCAGCACAGTACCGTCGTTGAGCGTTTATTCAACTTTGCATCTCTGAATTGATTATTGCTGACCCTTTTTGCTACCATATTATAAGCCTTCCCAGCTCCACATACATCTACGTCGTGCGTTTGACTCTCCCTGGTAATCGCTCTATCCAAGCTTTGAGAGTTTTTGACTACAACGGTTGCCGATCACCGCCTGCTGCTGGGTAAGAACTGGTAAGAATTTGAGATTTGCTTGACGGATTTGTGACACCCACCACCACCACTTGTTCGTAGTCTGTAGGATCATATTCTTGTGTGTTTCTATTGCTGCTAACCATGCCAGGATCACAAGCCGACGAGATTGACTGGGAGAATTTA
>NW_021263601.1:0-2470 GCF_002162155.2 Triticum dicoccoides
GTGGAGTTGGAACAGGAGAAGTGGCCTGACGATGTGCCGGACTTGAAGCAGGAGGTGTGGCCTGACACGGTGCCGGACTTGAAATCGGCCGAGAAGGTGGCGGACTTCAAGGAGGAGTCGTCTCACGCGTTCGTGGACTCGGTGGCGGACTTCGAGGAGTCGGCAGACGACGCGGTGTCGGTGGACTTCGAAAGATGATGCAATCCTTTCTCCATAGGATGATACGATGTATGGCCTCTTCCAGTGTGCGCTCGTCTTCACCTCCAGGAATGTCAAGCGTTAGCCCCGAATATGGGTCCACCACTTCATCAACCATGACACGAGCATAGCCCTCTGTAATCGGGATGCAATGGTAGGTTGCTTCGGGGGTCACTGGAAAAGCAACGCCGTCCGCCACCTTCATGGATATGTTCTTCATTTTGGAGTGTAGCTCACAGTTAGTGTTCTCTATGATATCACCCACAGGGTATGTATCCAGCAGTGGGTCGTCCGTGGCAGAACCAACGCTGCTTCTCGGCATGGATGGGACGGTGCTATCCAATGCTGGACGATCATCCGCTTGCTGCTGTCGCTGTTGAGACCCCCTTTCCTGGCTAAGTGAGTCGATCTGCTGCTGCTGCTGCTGGAATTTGAGTGCCAGGTCCGCGTGCCTTGCTTCTAGGCCTTGAAGGCGTTCTGCGTCCTGCTTCCTCTGCTCCTCCTCCAGCTTCCTCTTGTTCTCCTCCTCCATCTTCTTTCTTGCATGGGACCAGTAGTCGTCATTCCAGTCCGAAAAGCCCTCATACCAGGGAATAACACCCGTGCCTCGTGTTCTTCCCGGGTGTTCAGGATTTCCCAGGGCGCGCGTAAGCTCGTCGTTCTCTCTGTTGGGCATGAACACCCTCGCTTGAACTTCTTCTATTGCGTCAAGTATCTTTTGTTCGGCTCCTTTTAGACTTGGCTTCTTCGAAACCAGGCCTGTCTTTGGGTCCAACGCCCCCCCATGCGCATAGAACCAAGTTCTGCACCTGGGGGGCCAGCTCCTAGTAATCGGAGTGACCCCTGCACCCTGCATCTCTTGCTCAGACTTATCCCACTTAGGCAATCCCACCGCGTAGCCACCTGGACCCAGCCTATGGAACTGCGTCTTTTTTGCGGCATTTGCCTTGTTTTTCATCGACCGTTCCTTAGATAATTCTGAATCCTTGAAGGTCACGAAATCGTCCCAGTGTTCTCTTTGCTTCTCCAGTGTTCCCTTGAAATCTGGAGTCTTCCTTTCATTAGCGAGGTAGTTGGCCCATACAGTTTTCTTGTGGGTGTTGAAAGCAATCTCCATCTTCTTAAGAGCAGCGGCCTTGACTTTCTCCACATCTGCTTTAGTGAAATGACCTGGTAGGGTTAAATGTTCCATCAGAGATTTCACCAGGTCTTTTTTGGCTCTGTCATCGACCCAAGTAACACCTGGACGTTTAGTCTTTGGCTCTTTCCATTCTTGAATGGAGATAGGGAGTTTGTCCTTCACAAGAACTCCGCACTGATGAGTCCACTTGTCCGCAACGTTCTTAGGCGTGAGGGGTTCGCCACTAAGTTTGGTGGATTCAATGTGGTACTTTACACCATCCTTCAACAATCTGCCCGGGCCTCACTTTGTCTTGCTGTCTGTAGAAGCAGGTTTGCTCGATCCGGAGGGCTGAAAGAAGAAAGATCGATTCGTTAATATATCTTCAATAAAACAACATGTGATGATCACCAGGATGCATGCTTATATAAATATATACCTCGCCGGAAGTCTTTGTTATTTGAAGATCAGCATTGTCTGTGTCATCACTAACATTGTCTGTGTCATCATAATCATAGTTCATGACTTCATCAGCTCGGTCGTCGAGATCGAATATCTTTTCATCACCCTCTCCGGTATTGTTCAGATATTGGGAGCCGTCATCTTCATTCAGATCATCTAGGAACAATTCCTCTTCTCTCTCTCTGCCGGTTTTGTCCGCCATAGCTTTTACCTTACTAATTAATACAGAAGAAATATAAAACAATTTAGTATTCAAATTACAATGCATGGATGCAATTAATCAATAAGGAAAAACTGAATCTCTAATACATCGTCTCGAATATATAATCTCGAATACATCATCGTCTTAATATATATAATCTCGAATACATCATCTCGAATATTATATATCGAACACATCACTGGCTAGGTACCTAATAAAGATTGAGTACTACAGAAGAATCTAGGGCGCCACTTGCGGTTCCTCGGGCGCGGGCGGTGCACACCCAAAAAGAAGGAACCATCACAGGATCATATCTCCGGTCATCTGCCCAAAGAACTCGCCAAGTAGTGGAGAACCTGACGTCGTCCATAGCAGCCATGTAGCGATGGACGTGCTCATCTTCCTCCCTGACACGGTGACACACCTCCTCTGGCGGGGCCGGCTGCCTCTGCACCGAATGTGGCCCACGCGAACGCCACCAAAGAAGA
>NW_021263602.1:0-1272 GCF_002162155.2 Triticum dicoccoides
ACGGTCCACTAGTGGTGCACCACCATGGATTTCCCATGCGTGCCCCACTGTACTTCGCCACCATTCCATCAAGTTTCCGCCCAGGTAGTTCATTAATTATCTTAGGTCCTACTTACTACATTGTTACTCATACTTTACAATGTTCACTCCCCAATCCACGTCTACTTAGCGAAGCAACATATGTAAAACGATGGCGACAATGTCATATGGTTCAGACCTACCTCAATGAACTACTGGTGAAAGCATAGTCATGCGGCATCAATTCCTACCATGCAATCCTACCGCAAAGAACTAAGTGCATAAAAAAAAACATAGGTAAGGAAACATGATCAAGATGCAACTTGCCTTGGTACTGCTGGTTGAACTCTAAAGACTGAAAATATTCTGCTTCGCACTCCGGGCAATCTATCGCAAAGGAGATAAACAAACATAAACAAACATTCAAGAGAACCAAGAAGAACATGCAAAGCAAAAGTCTCGGAAAAACCAAATGAACAAACATCACACTTAACTAGCATGAAAAAATATTCTAGATGCAAAACAACATAGGCCTATGGTTCAAAGAGTGATGTGAACTATAGTGCGTACTATGCATACTAGTAAAATATTAATGGGCAGATTCTAGTGTGTGAAAAAATTATTGTGACAAAGGTCCAGGTGATAGGGTTTGGCTACGGTGACAAAGTGCAAAAAGAATCAACTTAATCGGAGTTACGGTTTGGGAGATATGGCCATTTGAAGTTCGGATTCAAATCTGAATAAATTCAAATTTGAATCTGTCAAAAGTTTGCAAAAAGGATACCACTGGATAGATCTAAACAATACAAAGAATTTGCCGCTGGTTTCATCGAGTTTGGATCTACGGTTAAAAAGTTGTGGCTATGCGAAGTTTAGGGACTAATCTGCTAATTACAGGGACTAAACAGAGAAGAAAAACTATCGCAAACAAGTCCCTGGCCACGTGGTGGCTCGTGGCTGGCCGAGCAGCGTCCGCTGCGGAGGCTATACGGCGAACGGCCGCTAAATAAGAAAAACCGTGGCGGCGGCTAACTAAAGAAAAACCGACGCTCGGTTTAAATAAAACCGGCCGGTCTAAGGGAACCGCGGTTAACCGCGTACCTCTTCGCAAAATAAAAAAAACCGATCCTAATCTAATCTGGACCGTTGGGGTCCGATCCAACGGGCGAGGGTGGGGCGGCGGCTTACAGTGGGCTGGAGGTGGTGGCCGGCGACGACGAAGACGGCGGCGCGGCGTCGGTGGCGGAGGGGACG
>NW_021263603.1:0-3166 GCF_002162155.2 Triticum dicoccoides
AATGAGGAAGACAGTCATAAAATAGACCAAGATTGAATCTAGGACTGCAGATAGTAATATCAGCCTGTCTCCTTTGGAGAGGAGCTTTGCCCGCCAACCTGTTAAGAATTTTCGACATCGTTCGATGATGGGTAGGAAGGCGTTTGAAGGCAGGCGAGTGGGTGCTAAGGGTAGGCCTAAATAGATCTGTGGGAAGGAGGAGGTTGTGCATTGCATGGTAGATGCAATGGATGCCGACAGTATAGGTGCGACATGCATAGGCACTAACGTTGTTTTGGTGAAGTTGATAGAGAGGCCAGTTGCCCGAGCGAAGTCCTGTAGAATGTTTTTTAACTGTTGGGCGCCGTCATTTGATGCTTTAGCGATGATTAGGGTGTCATCAGCGTATTGTAGGACAGTTGGCGGGAGATGTGAGAAAAGCGGGTGGCTAAGGTGTGATAGATTGCAGTCTTGTTGTATCATTTGCTGCAGAAGATCAGCAACGATGATGAATAGGTAGGGTGAGATGGGGTCACCCTGTCGGAGGCCGTTTTTGCAGTTAATCTAGTTACCGGGGATCCCATTGAGCATAACAGCAGTTTTTCCGGTGGAGAGAAGGTCGTGGATCCATGCGGTGAATTTTTGCGGGAAACCACGGCAGTTTAGTATGGATATAAGGGAGTCCCAGGAGAGTGAGTCGAAAGCTTTGCTAAAATCCAACTTGATTACCATTGTTGGAGCCTTTCTGGAGTGCCAGGCACGGACGAGGTCGGCAGCGTAAATAAAGTTTTCTGCGATGCTACGGCCTGAGATGAACCCAGTTTGGTTAGAATGAACCAGCAGCAGGATCAATGGTTTTAGCCTGTTAGTGAGCACCTTTGCAACGGCTTTTATAGGGCAGTTTTGAAGCGAGATGGGGCGGTAGGCGTCGGGAGTGTTTGCCAGTTCTGTTTTGGGGAGCAGAATTAGGTGTGCTCTATTTAGGCATTCAGTTTGTGTATTGAGGTTTTGGAAGTCCGTCATGAAGGAGAAAATAGGAGCTTTAAGAAGATTCCAATATTTCTTGTAGAAGAGCGGGCCGAAGCCATCCGGTCCAGGGCTAGCGAGAGGGTTCATCTGGAGGAAGGCATCTTTTATTTCTTCGGGAGTAAAGGGAGAGTCAAGAGAGGTAAGTTGCGATATGGCCTGGAGGTAGTATTTTTGCAATTGGAACGGCCAGGAGGTGGGGTGTGCGGTTCCGATGATCGTTATGAAGTGGTCTTTGAGAATATTTGCTTTTTGATCGTGAGAATGGAACTCATTTCCATCTGCAAGGAGGGAGGTTATGGTATTTTTTCGGAGTCGTTGTGATGCTGCTGCATGAAAGTACTGGGAGTTCTCTTCGCCGCCTATGGCCGCTCTAACCTTGCCACGTTGCTTCCAGAAAGCTACTTTTTCGGCAATGGCCGAGTGAAGTGTATCGGAGATGACAATGCGGAGCAAGTTTTCGGCTTTCGAGAGGGGGCGAGCCTCTTCTTTGAGATCAATGAAGTTTATGATTTGCTTTGCAGCTTGTTCCCGCTGGATTGCAGGTGATCTTTTTGAGGCCCATTGTTTTAAGCGCATCTGGTTTTTTTGAGATTTTTTGCAAGGGCAGTTCCGGAGTTTGTTGTTGTGTTTGAGTGTTGACTTGGAGCCCAGCATGTTTGTATTATGTTGTGGCAGTCAGCGGTTAGAGTCCACGCAGATTCGAATCGGAAGTGGCGTGGTTTTGGGACCGTAGTGTGGATGTTTATAATTAGGGGGACGTGATCGGATGTGATACGTGGACGCGATGAGTGAGTTGTGTTAGGGAAGCAGTTGTTCCAAGCTAAGTTGATAAAAGCTCTGTCAAGTCTTTCTAGGGTTGGGTTTGCTCTTTTGTTAGACCAAGTGAAAAGTCTATCAAGCAGTGGTAGTTCGATTAACGCGAGGTCGTTGATCAAAGTGTTAAAAGCATCAGCTTCGCGTTGGTGAAAATTACGGTTATTTCTTTCACTAGGAAAGCGGATTTGGTTAAAGTCGCCTGCAATGAGCCACGGGGTTTGGTCATTTTCTTGGATGCGTCTGAGTTCGTCGAGGAAGTCTTGCTTGTGGTTGCGGTTTGAGGGTGCATATACGTTTGTGATAACAAAGGGAAGGGGGTGGGCGAGTGATTTGAGTGTACTGGATATGGCAAAACGGTGGTTGGAGTGAGAGACTGGGGAGAGGTAGTTTTTGTTGAAAGCAGAGATGGTTCCTCCGGCCGATCCGTCTGCTGGTTGGACGATTTTTTGATCTAGAGATCGTGGTAAGAAGGACCTAAATTTTTGTTCGGTGATCTCATTGAGCTTTGATTCTTGTATGAGGGCGCAGTGGGGTTTGATACTGATCAGTTCAGAAAGGACATCGGCGCATTTGGATTCATCACCTAGTCCTCGTACATTCCAGGAACAAACAGATATAGTTGTGTTACTCATAAGTAACCGAGGGGACATCTAGACTTAAACAAAGTGAAAGTAGGTAGAGGGTACATGTGAAATAGTAGTGGATAGGTGGAGCAAAGGAACAACAACTCCAGATACACGGACGCAGGAATAGATAGACCCATAGAGTAGGGCCGCGATAGGGACGAGCGATCGTCGCCGGGACGCCGCATGGGCTTGTACGGAAGCATTGGCACATCATGGCGCGACGTCAGCATCATCGGCATGGTCGTCGTCGTCGGCATGGGCGATGGAGGCAGCAGCCGCGTCGCCGGCACCGCAGAGCGATGCGATTTCGGCAAGGGCAGCAGCCGAGGCTGGAGGGGCGTCGGGGATGTCGAGGCGTGCATCGTGGATGGCGTCTTTGAGCGCCTTGGCTACATCAGAGGCGGAGAGGCGTGCAGCCCGGGCACGAACAGCTTTCGTGGTCATGTCAGTGAAGACGCGAGGCTCCTTGGCAGCGAGGCGAGAGCTCCAGCAAAGGCTCATAGCCTTATCCGCCGATCGCTTGGCGCTGTGGCGCAGTTTTCCGAGGACGCAGTCATGGAGGGGGGTGTCTGCACAGTCCGTTGCCGGAAGCGTGGTGATTAGAGTGCGAGCCGGAGGACTTGCAGGAGCAGTAGAAGGACAAGGTAAAGCTGCGGCTGTACCAGATGGGGATGCCCCTGCTGAGAAGGGGATGGCGGACATGTCGAGCCCTTGAG
>NW_021263604.1:0-1171 GCF_002162155.2 Triticum dicoccoides
ATCTATCTCTATAGATTTTGATGCCTAATATATAAGCAGCTTCTCCAAGGTCCTTCATTGAAAAACTTTTATTCAAGTAGGCCTTGATGCTGTCCAAGAGTTCTATATCATTTCCCATCAACAGTATGTCATCTACATATAATATGAGAAATGCTACAGAGCTCCCACTCACTTTCTTGTAAACGCAGGCTTCTCCATAAGTCTGTGTAAACCCAAACGCTTTGATCATCTCATCAAAGCGAATGTTCCAACTCCGAGATGCTTGCACCAGCCCATAAATCGAGCGTTGGAGCTTGCACACTTTGTCAGCATTCTTAGGATCGACAAAACCTTCCGGCTGCATCATATACAATTCTTCCTTAAGGAAACCATTAAGGAATGCCGTTTTGACGTCCATTTGCCATATTTCGTAATCATAGAATGCGGCAATTGCTAACATGATTCGGACGGACTTCAGCTTCGCCACCGGTGAGAAAGTCTCATCGTAGTCAACCCCTTGAACTTGTCGATAACCCTTAGCGACAAGCCGAGCTTTATAGATGGTCACATTACCATCCGCGTCTGTCTTCTTCTTAAAGATCCATTTATTTTCTATGGCTCGCCGCTCAACGGGCAAGTCAGTCAAAGTCCATACTTTGTTTTCATACATGGATCCTATCTCGGATTTCATGGCTTCTAGCCATTTGTCGGAATCCGGGCCCGCCATCGCTTCTTCATAGTTCGAAGGTTCACTGTTGTCTAACAGCATGATTTCCAAGACAGGGTTGCCGTACCACTCTGGTGCGAAACGTGTCCTTGTGGACCTTCGAATTTCAGTAGGAGCTTGATCAGAAGTATCTTGATCATTATCATTAACTTCCTCTCTAGTCGGTGCTGGCACCTCAGGAACATTTTCTTGAGTTGCGCCATTTTCCGGTTCAAGAGGCAATACTTCATCAAGCTCTACTTTCCTCCCACTTACTTCTTTCGAGAGAAACTCTTTCTCCAGAAAGGACCCATTCTTGGCAACAAAGATCTTGCCTTCGGATCTGAGGTAGAAGGTGTACCCAATAGTTTCTTTTGGGTATCCTATGAAGACGCATTTTTCCGACTTGGGTTCGAGCTTTTCAGGTTGAAGTTTCTTGACATAAGCATCGCATCCCCAAACTTTTAGAAACGACAGCTTAGGTTT
>NW_021263605.1:0-1904 GCF_002162155.2 Triticum dicoccoides
GCTCATGAATCTCCTCTCACCATTCATCCCGGTAGTACTAAGATGTATCAGGACCTACGCCAGAGGTTCTGGTGGACTAGGATGAAGAGAGAAATTGCTCAGTATATTGCTAATTGCGACGTCTGTCGTCGCGTAAAAGCAGAGCATCAACGGCCTGCTGGCACCCTTCAACCCTTAGCTATTCCTGAATGGAAATGGGATAAAATTGGTATGGATTTCATTACCGGTTTTCCCAGGACCAAGAGAGGGAATAATGCTATCTTCGTCGTGGTCGATCGTCTTTCCAAAGTAGCCCATTTCTTACCTGTTCGTGAGAGTATAACCGCTAGCCAGCTGGCAGACTTATACATCTCCCGAATAGTGTCCCTCCATGGTGTTCCTTTGGAAATTAACTCGGATCGAGGAAGTCTTTTCACCTCTCGATTTTGGGAAAGTTTCCAAAATGCTATGGGAACCCATCTCTCCTTTAGCACCGCTTTCCACCCTCAGTCAAGTGGTCAAGTGGAACGCGTCAACCAGATTCTAGAAGACATGCTTCGAGCCTCTGTTATCTCATTCGGAATGGACTGGGAGAAGTGCCTTCCATTTGCCGAATTCGCTTACAACAACAGCTATCAATCTAGCTTGGGTAAAGCCCCTTTTGAAGTTCTCTATGGACGACGGTGTCGAACACCCCTTAACTGGTCAGAGACCGGGGAAAGACAATTCTTTGGCCCGGACATGATTCAGGAAGCAGAAGAACAAGTTCGCATCGTTCGTGAAAAGTTGAAAACAGCCCAATCTCGTCAGAAGAGTCAATATGACCGAAAACATAAGGCTATGACTTTTGAGGTTGACGAGAAGGCTTATCTTCGGGTCACCCCTCTAAAGGGAACCCATCGTTTCGGTATCAAAGGCAAATTGGCTCCTCGTTACATTGGACCTTTTCGCATTCTCGCCAAACGAGGAGAAGTTGCCTACCAGTTGGAACTACCTCCGCATCTCTCCAGAGTCCACGATGTCTTCCACGTTTCTCAACTCAGGCGTTGCTTCTCGGATCCTATCCGTGAAGTGGACCACAAAACGCTTGATCTCCAAGATAATCTTACCTATCGAGAGTACCCCATTCGTATCCTCGATCAGGCTGAACGTACCACCCGACGTCATAATATCAAGTTTCTCAAAGTTCAATGGTCGCACCATTCTGAGGATGAAGCAACTTGGGAAAGGGAGGATCGTCTTCGACTTGAGTATCCCGCCTTCTTCCCGGAGGAACCAAAATCTCGGGACGAGATTCTTTTGAGTGGGGGTGAGTTGTCACACCCTAGCTAGTCATGCATTAGAGTGTTGCATCATGTTTACTCTTTCATCAGAAACTTGAAATGGGGATCTGTGAAACCCTCAGAATCATTTTGAAAATGACCCAAATAAAAATTTCTCCAAAAGGGTCCAAGAAAATGCTCATGTTGCTCTCTGAAAATATTGGACAGAGATAAAAATTAAACCAATATTTTTAAGAGCTCATAGGTATTTATTTTGGGCATTTGGAATTAATGCATAAATATTTGCATTGGAAATATATTAATTATATATATTAATATATGTCCAAATATTATGCCAATTATAAAGGAGCTCTGGAATAATATATTTAGCTCCTGCAAAAATTGGCATAAGTTAAATAAATGATTTAATATATTATTTAAATCAAAACAAATGTCAGAAATTAGAAAACAGAAAAATAAATAACAGGAGGAGCTTACCTGGGCTCCTCCCTGTGCGGCCCAGCCAGCTGGCCGGCCCAGCAAGCCAGCCCAGCCCACCACCGCCGTCGTCCTCCTGGCGCCAGTTGGCCAGGCGTGTGGCCGGCGCGCGCGCACGGCCGGAGCGCCACGCCACCAGCTCGTCTGCCTGCCTCCCCCGCCAGC
>NW_021263606.1:0-1875 GCF_002162155.2 Triticum dicoccoides
TGGGGCGAACTAACTTTTCTGCAGGCCGACCTTCATCATGGACACCACGTGCATCTTCTACTTCAACTGCACCAGCACCTCCATCCGGTGCCACCTCCAGCCGTGATACAAGAAAACAGGCACAACCACCATTATCTGCCAAGAGCGCACCTGCGGGGCCTGCACAGCGTTCTTCTTCTTCCATGGCATCAACAGGGCACACAAGTGATATTATTTGTCGTCGTTGTAAGGGAGGAGGTCATTATGCGAGGGAATGCAAATCTCCGCGTGTGATGATTGCTACCGCGGATGGTGGATATGAGTCCGCTAGTGACTATGATGAGGAGACATTGGCTCTTATTACACGTGAAGAACATGGTGGAGATGATTCTGATCATGAGACGCAATACATGGCTCCTGAAGACGCTGACAAGTAGAATGTTTAGTTGCTCAACGTGTTTTGAGTGTGCAGGTCACACAAGCTGAGCAAAATCAGAGGCACAATTTGTTCCATACCAAGGGAGTTGTGAAGGAACGTTCTGTGCGCGTCATAATAGACGGAGGGAGCTGCAACAACTTGGCTAGCATGGAGATGGTGGAGAAGCTTTCTCTCACCACAAGACCACATCCACATCCTTACTACATCCAATGATTCAACAACAGCGGCAAGGTTAGGGTAACACGTACTGTTCGTGTGCATTTTAGTATCTCTACATATGCTGATTATGTTGATTGTGATGTGGTACCTATGCAAGCATGTTCCTTATTACTTGGTAGACCATGGCAATTTGATAAAAATTCTGTACACCATGGTAGAAACAATCACTATACTCTTGTTCATAAGGATAAAAATATTACTTTGCTTCATATGACTCCTGATTCCATTTTGAAAGATGATATTAATAGAGCTAATAAAGCACAACAGGAGAAGAATAAGAGTGAAAATCAGATTGTGGCAAAAGAATTTGAGCAACAAATGAAGCCTAATAATAAACCATCTAGTGTTGCTTCTGAAATTAAATTGAAAAGTGCATGTTTATTTGCCACCAAATCTGATATTGATGAGCTAGATTTCAGCAAATCTGTTTGCTATGCTTTTGTGTGCAAAGAGGCATTATTTTCATTCGAGGACGTGCCTTCCTCTTTGCCTCCTGCTGTCACTAACATTTTGCAGGAGTTCGCTGATGTTTTTCCACAAGACGTGCCACCGGGATTACCGCCTATTCGAGGGATTGAGCATCAGATTGACTTAATTCCCGGTGCTTCACTGCCAAACCGTGCACCATACCGTACCAATCCAGAGGAGACGAAGGAGATTATGCGTCAAGTACAAGAGCTTCTCGACAAAGGTTATATACGCGAATCCCTTAGTCCTTGTGTTGTTCCTATTATTCTAGTGCCGAAAAAGGATAGTACATCACGTATGTGTGTTGATTGTAGAGGCATTAATAATATTACTATTCGTTATCGTCATCCTATTCCTAGGCTAGATGATATGCTTGATGAATTGAGTGGCTCTACAATATTCTCCAAAGTTGATTTGCGTAGTGGCTACCATCAAATTCGTATGAAATTGGGAGATGAATGGAAAACAGCATTTAAAACTAAGTTTGGATTATATGAGTGGTTAGTCATGCCTTTTGGGTTAACTAATGCACCTAGTACTTTCATGAGATTAATGAACGAAGTTTTACGTGCTTTCATTGGACGATTTGTGGTAGTTTACTTTGATGACATATTGATTTATAGCAGATATTTGGAGGAACATTTGGAACATTTACGTGCTGTTTTTATTGCTCTACGTGATGCACGTTTGTTTGGTAACCTTGGGAAGTGCACCTTTTGCACCGACCGAGTATCTTTTCTTGGCTATGTTGTTACTCCACAGGGAATTGA
>NW_021263607.1:0-1905 GCF_002162155.2 Triticum dicoccoides
TTAAGCGTGCGGACCCTACGGGTTCGAGAACAATGTAGACATGACCGAGACATGTCTCTGGTCAATAACCAATAGCGGGACCTGGATGCCCATATTGGCTCCTACATATTCTACGAAGATCTTTATCGGTCAGACCGCATAACAACATACGTTGTTCCCTTTGTCATCGGTATGTTACTTGCCCGAGATTCGATCGTCGGTATCCAATACCTAGTTCAATCTCGTTAACGGCAAGTCTCTTTACTCGTTCCGTAATACATCATCTCACAACTAACATATTAGTTGTAATGCTTGCAAGGCTTATGTGATGTGTATTACCGAGAGGGCCCAGAGATACCTCTCCGACAATCGGAGTGACAAATCCTAATCTCGAAATACGCCAACCCAACATCGACCATTGGAGACACCTGTAGTACTCCTTTATAATCACCCATTTACGTTGTGACGTTTGGTAGTACCCAAAGTGTTCCTCCGGTAATCGGGAGTTGCATAATCTCATAGTCGTAGGAACATGTATAAGTCATGAAGAAAGCAATAGCAACATACTAAACGATCAGGTGCTAAGCTAATGGAATGGGTCATGTCAATCAGATCATTCTACTAATGATGTGACCTCGTTAATCAAATAGCAACTCATTGTTCATGGTTAGGAAACATAACCATCTTTGATTAACGAGCTAGTCAAGTAGAGGCATACTAGTGACACTCTGTTTGTCTATGTATTCACACATGTATTATGTTTCCGGAAAATACAATTCTAGCATGAATAATAAACATTTATCATGATTATAAGGAAATAAATAATAACTTTATTATTGCCTCTAGGGCATATTTCCTTCAGTCTCCCACTTGCACTAGAGTCAATAATCTAGATTACACTGTAATGAATCTAACACCCATGGAGCTTTGGTGCTGATCATGTTTTGCTCGTGGAAGAGGCTTAGTCAACGGGTCTGCAATATTCAGATCCGTATGTATCTTGCAAATCTCTATGTCTCCCACCTGGACTAGATCCCGGATGGAGTTGAAGCGTCTCTTGATGTGTTTGGTCCTTTTGTGAAATCTGGATTCCTTTGCCAAGGCAATTGCACCAGTATTGTCACAAAAGATTTTCATTGGACCCGATGCACTAGGTATGACACCTAGATCGGATATGAACTCCTTCATCCAGACTCCTTCATTTGCTGCTTCCGAAGCAGCTATGTATTCCGCTTCACATGTAGATCCCGCTACGACGCTTTGTTTAGAACTGCACCAACTGACAGCTCCACCGTTTAATGTAAACACGTATCCGGTTTGCGATTTAGAATCGTCCGGATCAGTGTCAAAGCTTGCATCAACGTAACCTTTTACGATGAGCTCTTTGTCACTTCCATATACGAGAAACATATCCTTAATCCTTTTCAGGTATTTCAGGATGTTCTTGACCGCTGTCCAGTGATCCATTCCTGGATTACTTTGGTACCTCCCTGCTAAACTTATAGCAAGGCATACATCAGGTCTGGTACACAGCATTGCATATATGATAGAGCCTATGGCTGATGCATAGGGAACATCTTTCATATTCTCTCTATCTTCTGCAGTGGTCGGGCATTGAGTCTTACTCAATTTCACACCTTGTAACACAGGCAAGAACCCTTTCTTTGCTTGATCCATTTTGAATTTCTTCAAAATTTTGTCAAGGTATGTGCTTTGTGAAAGTCCAATTAAGCGTCTTGATCTGTCTCTATAGATCTTAATGCCTAATATGTAAGCAGCTTCACCGAGGTCTTTCATTGAAAAACTTTTATTCAAGTATCCCTTTATGCTATCCAGAAATTCTATATCATTTCCAATCAGTAATATGTCATCCACATATAATATCAGAAATGCTACAGAGCTCCCACTCACTTTCTTGTAAATACA
>NW_021263608.1:0-1467 GCF_002162155.2 Triticum dicoccoides
GGCCAGAATCGTGAGTAATAGTCCACGAAACGGACCAGAATTAGCCAAAATTATGAGTGTTGATGACCGATACATAAGCACACCTTGGGGTTCGACAACCATGGAAATCGCTTTGGGACCCCAAAATGGTGAGTAATAGTCCACGAAACGGGTCAGACATGACAAAAACCGTGAGTATCGATGACCGACACGTAAATGTACCCCGGGGTTCAACAATAGTCCTTGAAACGGTCCAGAGTCGACCAAAACAGCGGTTGTTGATGACCGACATGTAAGCGCAGCTTGGGGTTCAACTACCATGGAAATCCCTTTGGGACCCCAAAACCTTGAGTAATAGTGCATGAAACAGGTTAGAATCGACAAAAACCGCGAGTGTTCATAACCGACACGTAAGCGCACCTTGGTGTTCAACAACCATGCAAATCGCTTTGGGCCCCCAAAACGGTAAGTAATAGTCTACAAAACGTGTCAGAATTGGCAAAACTGTGAGTGTTGACGACAAACGCCTAAACGCATCCCGGGGATTGTCAATCATGGAAATCGCTCTGGGAGCCGAAAACGGTGAGTAATAGTCCATGAAACGGACCAGAATCGGCAACAATTGTGAGTGTTGATGACCAACACGTAAACACACCTCGGATTTCACCAATGGTGCAAATCGCTTCGAGACCCCAAAATGGTGAGTAATAGTCCACGAAACGGGCTAGAATCGGCCAAAACTGCCTTGATATTCAACTACTATGCAAATCACTCCGTGACCCAAAAACAGTGAGTAATAGTCCACGAAACGGTCAGAATTCGCCAAAACTATGAGTATTGACGCCGGACATGCAAACACACCCTGGGGATCGTCAATCGTGAAAATCGCTCCGGGGCCCCATAACGGGCCAGAATCGTGAGTAATAGTCCACGAAACGGACCAGAATTAGCCAAAATTATGAGTGTTGATGACCGATACATAAGCACACCTTGGGGTTCGACAACCATGGAAATCTCTTTGGGACCCCAAAATGGTGAGTAATAGTCCACGAAACGGGTCAGACATGACAAAAACCGTGAGTATCGATGACCGACACGTAAATGCACCCCGGGGTTCAACAATAGTCCTTGAAACGGTCCAGAATCGACCAAAACAGCGGTTGTTGATGACCGACATGTAAGCGCAGCTTGGGGTTCAACTACCATGGAAATCGCTTTGGGACCCCAAAACCTTGAGTAATAGTGCATGAAACAGGTTAGAATCGACAAAAACCGCGAGTGTTCATAACCGACACGTAAGCGCACCTTGGTGTTCAACAACTATGCAAATCGCTTTGGGCCCCCAAAACGGTAAGTAATAGTCTACAAAACGTGTCAGAATTGGCAAAACTGTGAGTGTTGACGACAAACGCCTAAACGCATCCCGGGGATTGTCAATCATGGAAATCGCTCTGGGAGCCGAAAACGGTGAGTAATAGTCCATGAAAC
>NW_021263609.1:0-1561 GCF_002162155.2 Triticum dicoccoides
TCGAAGACGATCCTCCCTTTCCCAAGTTGCTTCATCCTCAGAATGGTGCGACCATTGAACTTTGAGAAACTTGATATTATGACGTCGGGTGGTACGTTCGGCCTGATCGAGGATACGAATGGGGTACTCTCGATATGTAAGATTATCTTGGAGATCAAGCGTTTCGTGGTCCACTTCACGGATGGGATCCGAGAAGCAACGCCTGAGTTGGGAAACGTGGAAGACATCGTGGACTCTGGAGAGGTGCGGAGGTAGTTCCAACTGGTAGGCAACTTCTCCTCGTTTGGCGAGAATGCGAAAAGGTCCAATGTAACGAGGAGCCAATTTGCCTTTGATACCGAAACGATGGGTTCCCTTCAGAGGGGTGACCCGAAGATAAGCCTTCTCGTCAACCTCGAAAGTCATAGCCTTATGTTTTCGGTCATATTGACTCTTTTGACGAGATTGGGCTGTTTTCAACTTTTCTCGGACGATACGAACTTGTTCTTCTGCTTCCTGAATCATATCCGGGCCAAAGAATTGTCTTTCCCCGGTCTCTGACCAGTTAAGGGGTGTTCGACACCGTCGTCCATAGAGAACTTTAAAAGGGGCTTTACCCAAGCTAGATTGATAGCTGTTGTTGTAAGCGAATTCGGCAAATGGAAGGCACTTCTCCCAGTCCATTCCGAATGAGATAACAGAGGCTCGAAGCATGTCTTCTAGAATCTGGTTGACGCGTTCCACTTGACCACTCGACTGAGGGTGGAAGGCGGTGCTAAAGGAGAGACGGGTTCCCATAGCATTTTGGAAACTTTCCCAAAATCGAGAGGTGAAAAGACTTCCTCGATCCGAGTTGATTTCCAAAGGAACACCATGGAGGGACACTATTCGGGAGATGTATAAGTCTGCCAGCTGGCTAGCGGTTATACTCTCACGAACAGGTAAGAAATGGGCTACTTTGGAAAGACGATCAACCACGACGAAAATAGCATTATTCCCTCTCTTGGTCCTGGGAAAACCGGTAATGAAATCCATACCAATTTTATCCCATTTCCATTCAGGAATAGCTAAGGGTTGAAGGGTGCCAGCAGGCCGTTGATGCTCTGCTTTTACACGACGACAGACGTCGCAATTTGCAATAAACTGAGCAATTTCTCTCTTCATCCTAGTCCACCAGAACCTCTGGCGTAGGTCCTGATACATCTTAGTACTACCGGGATGAATGGTGAGAGGAGATTCATGAGCTTCCTTAAGGATCAAGCGCCTCAGGTTTCGCACTTTGGGAACCACTAGTCGATTCCCGAAGTATACGACCCCTTGATCATTAATGGAGAAGCAATTCGCAATTCCTTTCTGAATGTTTCTCTTGATGCGGGAGATTCCCGGATCTACCTTCTGTGCTTTGATAATCTGATCCGTAAGGGTAGGTTTTGCCACCAAGGTGGAAAGAAAACCTTGAGGTACAATGTGAAGGTTAAGCTTCCGAAATTCCTCATGGAGAAGCGGTTGACTTTGTTGTAACATCAGGTTGTTACAATAAGATTTACGACTTAGCGCATCAGCCATGACGTTGGCTTTCCCT
>NW_021263610.1:0-3072 GCF_002162155.2 Triticum dicoccoides
TTCTGAACCAAAACCCTAGAAAAGAGGGTGTTGGGTTCGAAAGAAAAATGAATGTTGATGGGTCATACTGGAAGCCTGAGCAGTACCCCAAAACCACCTGGGTTGCTGCAAAGGAACCTCCAGTAGATCCATCCACCTTATCTGGCTTCACTTGTGCTAACCCAATTATCATTGATGAATCCTTTGATGCAAACAATAAATTGTTTAAGAATCAGAATGGCGAAGTGTTTGCAAGGTATATTGGTACTAACTGCAGGAATGGGTCACCTATGAAGAAGATATGGGTACCCAAGAGTTGTCTTACGAATCTTCCCGTGAATGTCATCATGACACCACCTGTGAAGAAGACAAACCCCATACCAAAGGCTTCATATGTTCCAAAAGCTTCATACAGACCGAGGACTCATCTGAGTCACCCTAACATCAATGTTTTGCAGGAAAATCATACTCAGACCCATGAATATGAGCGTGTTTCATTAAACCGCTATGTTCATAGGACCAAGAACTTTTCTGCTTATTCATATGAGTATTATTCACCCCCTGCAAGGCTATTTACTAGGGCTCCGAAGCCGAAGTTCTCAGATGCTGCACTTAGACTCATTGCTTCTAAGCCACCCCTGAAGATGTGGGTGGTTAAGAAAACTTAACTCTCTTCTGCAGGGAAAGGTCTCTAGCCAAAAATCAAAGGCGTCCAAAGCTAATGCTGGAGACCTTAAAAATCTTGTTGGGCGCAAGATAAAATGCCCAAATGGTCTTACTATGTATTTCACTCCAGATTTCCTCTACACTCATCCTATCTATCTTAACCAAGACCTGAATTTCCATGTTCCACTTGTTCGTCAAATGTTTCTGCTTCACAACTCGCTTGGTGAAGCCTATCCCCCAAACTGCACTGTAGGCTACGACACCTCGTGCTTTAGAATGGATTATGGACAGTGGATGCACTAATCACATGTCTGGCGAGCGAAGTCTTCTGATGGATTCACTACAAGAAATTTGTTAATCCATGATGGATTTTTATTGACATTTTCAAAACTGTCATGGATGGCGTGGTATAGCCTGCCAAGCCCGCCCAAGCCCGCTAAAGCCCATCTAATCTTTACTCATATAAGTTGCTAACCCTAACCCTCGTCCTTGGACCCTCTTCTCTCCCTCGTCCGCATCCCCTTCCTAATTGCCCATCGCCGCCACCTACCACCTCGCCTTCCTCCTCCCACAACTCTTCATCAGCGCGCAGTAGAGGAGCCGCCCCCGCCCCCGGCCGCCTGCACGTCGTTGTGCCCTTGCTCACTATCAGTGTCAAAACCGACGGATCTCAGGTAGGGGGTCCTGAACTGTGCGTCTAGGCGGATGGTAACAGGAGACAAGGGACATGATGTTTTACCCAGGTTCGGGTCCTCTTGATGGAGGTAAAACCCTACGTCCTGCTTGATTGATATTGATGATGTGGGTATTACAAGAGTAGATCTACCACGAGATCAAGGAGGCTAAACCCTAGAAGCTAGCTTATGGTATGATTGTTGTTCGTCCTACGGACTAAAGCCATCCGGTTTATATAGACACCGGAGAGGGCTAGGGTTACATAGAGTCGGTTACAATGGTAGGAGATCTATATATCCTATCGCCAAGCTTGCCTTCCACGCCAAGGAAAGTCCCATCCGGACACGGGACGGAGTCTTCAATCTTGTATCTTCATAGTCTTGGAGTCCGGCCGATGATGATAGTTCGGCTATCCGGACACCCCCTAGTCCAGGACTCCCTCAGTAGCCCCTGAACCAGGCTTCAATGACGACGAGTCCGGCGCGTATGTTGTCTTCGGCGTTTGCAAGGCGGGTTCTCCTCCATGTTCCATGTGTTAGCCGAATAGTGTCCGGTTTCTTCATAAATGTTGCGCTCCTTGGCTTCCACATCCAATAATGGCCCTCTTCCACGTGTTGTATGAATGCGAAAAGCCAGGGTATTTTTACGTCTTACCCCCCTAGCTGCGCGAATAAGCCGCCTATAAGAGAGGCGTAGATCCAGATCCGAATCACACCATCCTCCTTCCGCAAGTATCCATCGAAGCGCATCTGACAAGGATCCATTCCAACATGGATAGTCGACGCGGCTCCTCTTGTCGCGCTCCCAGTCCTCAGCCAGGAGATTGGAGGAGATGCTCAGTCCCGCATAGCGAGTTAGTGACGCTTCAAGTAGAGGGATACCTTCCCCCAGCCTTTATGGTTCCGGTTCGAGCCGGACTGGCCACCTACAAGGGTGGCAAGTAGGCGGAGAGCGTCCCCAATCCCTCCAAAGGAGAGCGGGTATGCTTCGTCCCCAACTTAATAAGGGGACTCGGATTTCCCATACATCCGTTTTTCCGGGGGCTCCTGGAGTTCTACGGACTCCAACTTCACCACCTCACACCTGCCTCCATTTTGCACATCGCGGGCTTTGTAGCTGTTTGCGAGCTGTTCTTGGGCATCGAGCCCCATTTTGCGCTGTGGAAGAGACTGTTTTGCCTCGTACCCCATTCTCACGAGGGGTCGATATATCAAGTGGGCGGAGCCGAAATATGGCGCATCGCCGGGACCGGATATCTATCCCGAACCCCGAAGAAGGCGTCCGAAGACTGTCCTTCGGAGTGGTTCTATATGGAAGACGCCCCGCTGCCGGATCTAGTTCAGATCAGCCTCCCGGAATTTAGCAACGCTCCTCTGAAGAAACGCCTGAGTTGGCACCCGCGGAGCCCTCAACGGGAAGATGATAGGAGCGTCCATTATCTGATGGGCCGGATACGGTTATTGGCTCATTCTGGATTAACCATGATTGGAGTCATGGCCACATGCATTATGCGAGGGGTGCAACCGCTCCAATATAGGGGCCACCCCATGTGGGATTTCAAAGGGGAGAATGACGCCACCCGTCATGGCCGCAAGGGGCCGGGATCGGCCGCCGAACTGGTGAAGATCCTGTCCGGCTTGTACAAGGGGGAGAAGGAGGACTTCCTCCGCACGAGTCCATTGAATGGATTCTCCATGAATAACCCTCGGAGCTGGGTAAGCGGACGTTTATATATCTGATCCGTGCCTTCAA
>NW_021263611.1:0-1076 GCF_002162155.2 Triticum dicoccoides
AACGCACTGGTGCTGAGGTATTTGATATGGTCAAGGATTTGAAAGTCATCTTTGGAAAGGGTCCTGGCGGACAATCAGTTCCGAAGGGAGCTGACGGGCACGCAGCCATGTGGAAGAAGAAATCTATATTCTGGGAGCTAGAATATTGGAAAGTCCTAGATGTCCGCTCTGCAATCGACGTGATGCACGTTACGAAGAATATTTGCGTGAACCTCCTAAGCTTCTTGGGCGTGTATGGGAAGACAAATGATACAAAGGAAGCACGGCAGGACCAGCAACGTTTGAAAGACCCTGATGACCGGCATCCGGAATGGTTTCAAGGTCGTGCCAGCTACGCTCTGACCAAAGAAGAGAAGGTCATCTTTTTTGAATGCCTGAGCAGTATGAAGGTCCCGTCTGGATTCTCGTCCAATATAAAGGGAATAATAAACATGGCGCAGAAAAAGTTCCAAAACCTGAAGTCTCACGACTGCCACGTGATTATGACGCAATTGCTTCCGATTGCTTTGAGGGGGCTCCTGCCGGAAAATGTTCGAGTAGCCATTGTGAAGCTATGTGCATTCCTCAATGCAATCTCTCAGAAGGTAATCAATCCAGAAGTTCTACCACGGTTACAGAACGATGTGATCCAATGCCTTGTCAGTTTCGAGTTGGTGTTCCCGCCATCCTTCTTCAATATTATGACGCACCTCCTGGTTCACCTAGTCGAAGAGATTTTCGTTCTCGGTCATGTATTTCTACACAATATGTTCCCCTTCGAGAGGTTCATGGGAGTATTAAAGAAATATGTTCGTAACCGTGCTAGGCCAGAAGGAAGCATCGCCAAGGGCTATGGAAATGAGGAGGTAATTGAGTTTTGTGTTGACTTTGTTCCTGACCTTAAGCCGATTGGTCTTCCTCGATCGCGGCACGAGGGGAGACTAAGTGGAAAAGGCACGATCGGAAGGAAATCAACGATATGTATGGACGGCCATTCTCTGACTGAAGCACACCACACTGTACTGACCAATTCCAGCTTGGTGGCTCCGTACTTTGAGAAACACAAGAATATTTTACGCTCGGACAACCCGGGGAAG
>NW_021263612.1:0-1832 GCF_002162155.2 Triticum dicoccoides
TGGCTATGCGGTGGCAATGCCTAAGTGGGATAAGTCTGAGAAAGAGATGGAGGATGCAGGTGCCACTCCGGTTACTAAGAGCTGGCCCCCCAGGGTCAGGACATGGTTCTATGCGCATGGGGGGATTTGGACCCGAAGACAGGCAATGTTTCGACGAGGGCAAGTCTGAAGGGAGCCGACGATGCGATACTTGTTGCAATAGAAGAGGCACGATCGGGGGTGTTCCAGCCCAACAGAGAGAACGACAAGCTTACGCGTGCCCTGGGAAATCCTGAACACCCGGGAAGAACACGAGGCAAGGGCGCTATTCCGTGGTATGAGGGGTTTTCAGACTGGAACACCGACTACAGAACCCGTGCGAGAAAGAAGATTGCGGAGGAGAAGAAGAGGAAGATGGAGGAGGAGCAGAGGAAGCGGGACTATGAACGCCTTCAAGGCCTAGAAGCAAGTCAAGCGGAATTGGTAGTCAAATTCCAGCGGCAGCAGGAGCAGATCGACTACATTACCCAGCAAAGGGGGTCTCAGCAGCTGCAGCAGCTAGCGAATGATCCAGCATTGGATAGCACCGCCCCATCCATGCCGAGAAGCAGCGTGGGTTCCGCCCCGGACGACGCAATGCTGGGTAGATACCCCGTGGATGACATCACGGAGAACACTAGCTGCGAGCTACACGTCAAAATGAAGAACATATCCATGAAGGTGGCGGACGGCGTTGCTTTTCCAGTTACCCCCAAAGCAACCTACCATTGCATCCCGATTCCAGAGGGCTATGCTCGTGTCATGGTTGACGAGGTGGTGGACCCATATTCGGGGCTAGAGCTTGACATTCCTGGAGGTGACGACGAGCGCTTTCTCGGAGACGCCAACCATCATATCATCCTATGGAAAAAGGATTGCATCATCTTTCGAAGGCCACCGACACCGTGTCATCCGACTCCTCGTCGAAGTCCGCCACCGAGTCAGCAGTCTCCCGCTCCTGCAAGTCCACCAAGTCCGGCAAAGTGTCAGGCCACTCCTCCTCCAAGTCCGGCAAAGTATCAGGCCACTCCTCCTCCTCCAAGTCCGCCACAGCGTCAGACGTCCACTCCTCCTCCAAGTCCGGCACAACCTCAGGCCACTCCTCCTCCAAGTCCGGCACAGCTTCAGGCGGCCACTCCTCCTCGTCCAACTCAGCCCCGTCAGCCGGCGTCTCCGCCGCCTCAGCAATCGCAGAAGAGACACCCCGCAGCTATGGTGCGTAGCGGTACGAGTCGAGGTAGTACAGGAAGTACAGGCGGAGGCAAGCGATATAAATATGGTCCAAGCCTCACGCCTCTTCCGCAGAGGTCTTATGACAGGTCTGAGGAGGAAATCGCAGCCATATCGAAGTCCGAGGTGGAAGACCATTTTGCACCGAAACCGCCACCGCCGCCAAGGGAGAAAGTGGCTGAGGAAACGATTGACCACTTCATTCGTATGGCTCAACCACCAGCTCCCAAGCCTGTTGACACAGACTATGAGCGCCACATCAGGAAGTTAAATCGAGCACGTCTACGTAAGGAGGCGAGCTCGGGATCGAGCAAACAAGAAGCAGCTGTCAAAAAATGCGGGAAAACCATTCCCCAGCTGGGAGAACAGGCGGCGCAATCGATCCCCTCGCTTGTTGTGCCAACAACACGTGACAGTACGCGCGCCCAATATTATTGTGGGCAAACAGTTTACGTTCCTGAGGTGGGCAATGTGGTAATAACGGAGGACCATATAATGCAGGCTGAAGTTCTCAAAATCACTGTTGGACAACTCCTCGAGATCGAGCCCATGCCTGTGCTTAGAGAGGATGAAATAAAACGGAA
>NW_021263613.1:0-2399 GCF_002162155.2 Triticum dicoccoides
TTTTCCTTCAACAAATTGTTTTCTTCTTTAACTAAATTTAACCTCTCGACAATAGGGTCGGTTGGTATTTCCGATTCACATACATCCTACATAAATAAAATCTATGTCACGTTGGTCGGCATAATTTTCATAAACAATAAATGAACCAATAGTTATAAAGATAATATATATACCACATCCGAATCATAGACAGGACGAGGGCCGACGGGGGCGGATACCAAAACCATCGCACTATATAAGATGCAATAATAAAAATAAGAAAATAATACAAGTATCTATGTAAACATACAAGTAAGAATATTTTTCCTTTCAGAAAGAAGATAAGAACAGGAGGCTCACCACGGTGGTGCCGGCGATGAGCTCGGCGCGGGTGATCGACAGGGACGGGGCGTGACGGGCCGCTAAACCTAGACAAATATTATGGAAAATGGAGCTTGGAGAGGAGAAAGCTTAAGTAGTGTGGCTCGGGCATTCCATCGAACACCTTGTGTGCATATGAAGTGAGCTAGAGCACCACCAAGCCCTCTCCCCCTCGGCCAGAGAAAAACAGAGCACTGGGGTGCTCTGCTCGCGAGCGAGGGGTATATATAGGCATCTCATTGGTCCCGGTTGGTGACATGAACCGGGACTAAAGGGGAGCCTTTTGGTCCCGGTTCAAGCCACCAACCGGGACCAATGGTGGTGGGCCAGGAGCGAGGCCCATTGGTCCCGGTTCATCCCACCAACCGGGACCAAAAGGTCCAGATGAACCGGGACCAATGGCCCACGCGGCCCGGCCGGCCCCCTGGGCTCACGAACCGGGACCAATGCCCACATTGGTCCCGGTTCTGGACTGAACCGGGACTAATGGGCTGACCCGGCCTGGACCAAAGCCCTGTTTTCTACTAGTGCGTTGAAAACCATATGGCAACTTGTGGTGATAGACATCTGCACTATGGTAGCATCAATCAAAAGAATCGACCAACCCTAAGAAAACATTTTATGCAAACATTGCATGTGCTTGTAAGAAAATGTCACTAGTCTTCACATACTCATTCATTTTAAACATGAACTGCAGCTCCATCTGAATTTTATTATCGTTCTTTGTAAACAAGCAGTCTTCATGTCTTAAGCCTGTACTTGAAGGGATAAATTGATTATACAGGCGTTTACTTTTTATCATTATATATCATAATCAGTAATCATCTGAATGGTAAGGGTGCAGTGAGGTGATTCAGTTAGATGTTACTTCAACTACATCCACGAAATGGCACGAGATTATTGTGCCATTTCTCATTACTGGAATATAAGCCGACTAACTGCTAGTGAGTAAGATATATGTAGCACGTAGAAAAACCCCTAAAATGTACATTCCTTCTTCTTTATATCATCACACTACAAAAATATCTGTGCAGACTAAATAAATAGAAATGTATGTAACAAATTGGATGGCATCTGCAACTATTTTTATAACTTAACAAGAAAGTATGTGACATATCATTGTTATATATTTTCTTCAAGCCCACAGAACATGTTGTATATTGCACCAAATCTTCCGGTAGGTATATTGCCTATCTGAAAAGTGCTGAAAACCATCTTTGTTCTGTCGAAATAACTACTAATGACATGAATCAAGAGGTCATCAAAACTATGAATGAACATCTCCGAAAATGAAATTTCATCAGATAGTACATCAGAAAATATTGTTTTCAAATATCGATTGTGTTCTAGCTAGCATATGACTCTTCATGTTCATTAGGAGGTCACAAATCAGCGGTGAAAAATATGTTGGATGAGAAAGGATAACGCACGTTTTTTAAACCCTAAAAAGATATCTCACCATGTGTTGGATGCTTCAGTGCAGTGCGGAGCTAGCACACGAGAACATTACCGGCAGCCGGCCTCGATCTCGCTCCGCCATGTAGGACAGGTCTTAGGAGAGCAATAACAAGAGAGTAGACATGTACGTCATCATGGCAACACAAATCAAGAGAAGAACATGGGGCCATGGCCGGCTCGCACCTGATCTAGATGCGTCCGTCCAATGCTCAATCTTCAACCGCCACGGCCACACAAATCAAGATCAGGTGAGCACCTGGTCTGGATGTGTTTGTCCTCATCCCAGCTTCCACATGGCCCTGCGATGCTACCGCCGCTTGGACGCAGCCCATGTGCCCAAGCGCTTCATGAGTCGCTGTTGGTCGTGAATCGTGATGGCCGAGCGTGTTGGCCAAGGCTGAGGCGCACCGTGCTTGGGCTGCATTGGACGACCTCGACGAAGGCGAGCGAGGCGTGGCGTCGGAATCAGCGTCGGCGTTGCGCGGGGCGGGGCGGGGCGAGGCGATGCGTGCGGCCGTTGCGACGGGGGTGAGTGGGGGCGCGGCGGCACATGGAGGGCTGGGCCAAAGAGGAGGAGCGGC
>NW_021263614.1:0-1470 GCF_002162155.2 Triticum dicoccoides
TGCTGTTGCTGTTGTTGCTGTTGGTGTTGTTGTTGTTGTTGTTGTTGTTGTTGTTGTTGTTGTTGTTGTTGTTGTTGTTGTTGTTGTTGTTGTTGTTGTTGTTGTTGGTGTTGCTGTTGCTGTTGCTGTTGCTGTTGCTGTTTGTTGCTGTTGTTGCTGTTGGTGTTGTTGTTTGTAACATCCCAAAATTCTAAATTTTGGAATGTTATAAACAAATAGATAGATTTGATTGATTGCGTGAATTGAGTCAGATTCGAATTCTTTTTGAAAGTTAAATGAGAGGGAATAAAAGGACTTTTCCAAACTTTCATATTGGTTTTCTGATCTTCGTGAATGCAAATTCTTTTCAACACAAAACCCCGGAGAGAAGATGACATGACTTCTTCCATTTATTTAAATGACAAGGGGTGTTGAGAATATTTGAATTTCATTTGAAAATATTTCCAATTCAGAAACTTTAAGCAACTCAATGATTTTCACGAGAGAAGATAAAATGACTTCTTCAAATTATGAAATATGAGTTGGGAGTTTCAAAGAATTAAATTCAAAATTCTTTTGAATTTATTTTTCAAATTGGAATACATTAGATCATCATGCATATCTTTTTTTCTTGCTTTTTGGTCGATCCTAGAAATTTCACGCAACTCAAGGACCTTCGGAGAGAGTTGGAGATTTCGTTATTTTCATATTTGAGAGTTTTCTCGAATTTGAAAAGAGGGTCATTTTTATTTATTTATTTTATCTTCAATAATTTTTCTGTTATCAAAAAAATATAAGAGAGGGAATAATATGACTTTCCCAAAATACAGGAAAAGTGAAGATTTAATAAATAGATCAAACTTTGTTTTCCGGTGTTTATTCGCATTTTATTTGGATAGGGAAAAATGCGCGTTTTCAAAATTTGCTTTTTAGGCCCGGAGTAAAGTTCATTTTGTTCGACTCATTTTTAGGAGTCGGAGAAAATTTACTTTATTAGATTTGGAGTTCGTTTAGATCTCGTATTGTTTTTTTTTCCGAGCGCGGAACAGTTTTTTAAAAAAAAAAAGAAAAGAGAGAGACAGAGCTCCAGCGACTTGGGCCTAAGCCCCAAGCCACCGAGCCAGCCAGGCCAGAGGCCATCGCGCGCCACGCCCAGGGAGGAGCCGCACCAGGCGCAAGGCGCCAGGGAGCCGTCGTCCTTTGTGGATTCCTAGTAGGATTCATCTACTTTCGTTTTTTTTCTAGATCTTTTCCCTCTTTTCTTTCCTAGTCCTAGTCCAATTCCTTGACCCCTACACCAAGTTTTCTCCCCCTCCCCAATATAAATACTCCCACACCCCCCCTCTAAACACATCAAATCAAAGCTCTACTCCACACCGCGCCTTGCACCGCCGCCGCGCCGCATCACACCGCGCCCTGCGTCACCGCCGCCGCGCCGCATCACCCCACACCCGCGCCGCCGCCGCACCGCGCCGCCGCCGCACCTTGCCG
>NW_021263615.1:0-1465 GCF_002162155.2 Triticum dicoccoides
TCCTTTCTCTCTATTCTGCCATGGTCGAGCTTTAAGTCTTAACTTCATACCTTACAACTCAGGCAAGAACTCCTTCTTTGACTGATCCATCTTGAACACCTTCAAGATCACGTCAAGGCATGTGCTCATTTGAAAGTACTATTAAGCGTTTTGATCTATCCTTATAGATCTTGATGCTCAATGTTCAAGTAGCTTAATCCAGGTTTTCCATTGAAAACACTTTCCAAATAACCCTATATGCTTTCCAGAAATTCTACGTCATTTCTGATCATTACTATGTCAACAACATATACTCATCAGAAATTCTATAGTGCTCCCACTCACTTCTTTGGAAATACAAGTTTCTCATAAACTTTGTATACACCCAAAATCTTTGATCATCATCAAAGCATACATTCCAACTCCGAGATGCTCACTCCAGTCCTCAGAAGGATTGCTGGAGCTTTGCATACTTATTAGCATATTTCAGGATAGACAAAACCTTTCCTCAAGAATCGTCAAGGAAACAATGTTTTGACATCCTATCTGCAAGATTTCATAAATAATGCAGTAATTGCTAATATAATTCCAACAGACTCTTAGCATCGCTACGAGTGAGAAAGTCTCATCGTAGTCAACTCCTTGAACTTGTCAAAAAACATCTTAACGACAAGTCGAGCTTTCTCAATGGTGACACATACCATCATTGTCTGTCTTCCTTTTAAAATCCATATGTACCTAACAGCCTTACGACCATCAAGTAGTTCTTCCAAAGTCTACACTTTGTTTTCATACATGGATCCTCTCTCGGGTTTTATGGCCTTGAGCCATTTATCGGAATCCGGGCCCACCATCGCTTCTCCATAGCTCGTAGGTTCATTGTTGTCTAGCAACATGACCTTCAAGACAGGATCACGTACCACTCTGAAGTAGTACGCATCCTTGTCATCCCACGAGGTTTGGTAGTGACTTGATCTGAAGTTTCATGATCACTATCATAAGCTTCCACTTCAATTGGTGTAGGTGCCACAGGAACAACTTCCTGTGCCCTGCTACACACTGGTTGAAGTGATGGTTCAATAACCTCATCAAGTCTCCACCATCCTCCCACTCAATTCTTTCGAGAGAAACCTTTCCTCGAGAAAGGACCCAATTCTAGAAACAATTCATATTGCTTTCGGATCTGAATTAGGAGGTATACCCAACTGTTTTTGGGTGTCCTATGAAGATGTACTTTATCCGCTTTGGGTTCGAGCTTAATCCTGAAACTTTTTCACATAAGCGTCGCAGCCCCAAACCTTTAAGAAACGACAACTTAGGTTTCTCTAAACCATAATTCATACGGTGTCATCTCATCGGAATTACGTGGTGCCCTATTTAAAGTGAATGTGGTTGTCTTTAATGCCTAACCCATAAACTATCGTGGCAGTTCGATAAGAGACATCATGGTATGCATCATATCCAATAGGGTGCAACTATGATGTTC
>NW_021263616.1:0-1408 GCF_002162155.2 Triticum dicoccoides
TCGCGGATGTTGTGTTTGAAGGCTGCGAGGGCCTCTGCATCCGGACAGTCGACGATTTGATTTTTCTTGGTTAGGAACCGTGTCCAGAATTGTCTGGCCAATTCCTCTGGTTGCTGAATTATGTGGCTTAGGTCATCGGCGTCTGGTGGTCGCACATATGTGCCCTGGAAATTGTCAAGGAATGCGGCTTCCAGGTATTCCCAACAACAAATTGACTCTGCTTGCAAGCTGTTAAGCCAATGCCGGGCTGGTCCTTTAAGCTTGAGTGGAGGTATTTGATGGCGTGTAGATCATCACCGCGGTCCATGTGGATGTGAAGTAGATAGTCCTTGATCGAAACCACATGATCTGTTGTGCCATCGTTTGATTCAATGTTTACGGGTTTGAAACCCTCAGGGATTTGATGATCCATCACTTCATCTGTGACGCATAGTGGGTGTGCGGCGCCTCTGTATTGGGCTATATCACGACGCAGCTCAAATGAGCTTTGTCTATGGTGTTCGGTCCCGCCGGAGTTTCCATATCCGGCGTGACGGTTATCGTCACGTGTCATGGGGCGCCCACGTGATCCATAGATCGATTTTGTTTGCCTTGCCTTGTCCTCCAGTATATCTCGCAGGTCTGGCGCATTTCCCCGCGCCTTGGTATTTTTTGAGCGGCGTCGGGGTGTGGCTTGAGTTGAGGGCCGAGAGGCCTCTCTGTCGCGGCCACGAGGTGGCCGGTCAGCCGTATCATGCGCTGGTGATGTAGGTTTGGGTGCTTCCTCCTCTAATCGGGGTAGCAGCCTGCATTTTTGGTAGCTCTTGGAGGGGCGCTCGAGTTCATACTCTTCGGCCGCACGGACTTTAGTCCATCTATCAGCTAGCAAGTCTTGGTCAGCTCTAAGCTGTTGCTGCTTTTTCTTGAGGCTGCTTGCCGTGGCCATAAGCCTGCGTTTGAAACACTCTTGTTTTTACGGGATCCTCAGGCACGACGAATTCGTCGTCGTCGAGGCTTGCCTCATCTTCGGAGGGAGGCATGTAATTATCGTCCTGTACCTCTCTTTCTGCCGCTCTCTCATGAGTGCTGGCTTCTCCATCCTCCTGTGCTGAATCCTGCTGGAGGGGGTTGTCTTCGGCACTTTCCGGGGTGTTATTGTCTCCCATGCCGGAATCACCGTTTTTGCTGTGGCAGGATTTAGAGCGGCGCCGCTGACGCCGGCGCTTAGGCTGTTTGTTGGAGGGGTCATCCTCCGCTGTTCCATCGCCATTCCCATCTCTTGGGATGTCCACCATGTATATGTCGTATGACGAGGTGGCCTTCCAGTGCCCTGTGGGCACTGGTTCTTGGTCTTCTCCTGCATCGTCGTCCATACCGTCGATGTCTTCGGAGTCGAAGTCGAGCATGTCGGTTAAATCATCGACAGTGG
>NW_021263617.1:0-1850 GCF_002162155.2 Triticum dicoccoides
GCTACCGGAGTAGCTGCCCCTCGGACGGCCCATCTCGCGAAAAACATCCCAGGAAGATCCAGTGGCCAGGAACGGCCAGCACATGAAAACGAATGGTCAAGATGTTGAGTGCGTGAGAGGGCTGGGATGATGCTCAGTTTTAATATATCTAAATATAGGTATAACACTTCATTCTCCAATAATTTTAGAGACTGGCTGTGCTTTTGTTGCGGTGATTTTTGCAAATGAATTTGATGATAGACCAGCTCTGCACGATCTGAAGAAGGAAGCATGGGGTATTTCTAAGCTAATGGATAGCTTCAGAGTTTCAAAGATTAGACGTTCGGCTAATGAGGTGGTCCATCTAATAGCCAAGTTTAGTTTTGATAACAGAGTGGATGGGATTCTTGTTAATGTTGTACCGCCCTATGTGGTGAACTCTGTAATGAATGATTGTAACACGTCCTTTGGTTAATTAATATATGAGGTGGTGTTTAAAATAAATTTGAGAGAGAAATTTTCTTGTCAATTCAACAAATGTGTCTGTGTTGATTTTGGAGATCGCTGCGATAGAGCTAGAAATATCCGATAGAGGTAGAAATTTTCTTATGAATTCAACAAATGTGTCTGTAATGAATACTATGTTGTCACTGATGCATCCATCAGGTGATAAAGTAAGCCCGGGAAAGCAATGATATGACACTGATCCTATTGTGGGGGATTCACATCATCTCCCAGGGCCCTACACACCCACATATCGAGCGAGGCGCACGTACGCACATAATTCCCCATGGAGCTCGGTTAAATTGGACGCAGAAGCGGTCCGACGGCGGGCCGGAGGAGGATCTGTGGCACCATCTCGTCCGGCACGTACGGTGTCAATCGGTGAATACATATGCATGGAATTTAGGTGGTTCGGATCCTAAAAATACTACTACTACCATCAGGAAGTAATTAGTGTGCCCACAAGGAGTCCGACTTGATACCTGCTTCGACTCCAACTCGGCAACTCGTGCTCTAAAATAGACACCCTGCGATCACAAGCTGGTCGATTCCATGTTGCCGGATTGCTGTTGCCCATCTATCTGTAACGATGGGGCGTCGTCTTCGTCACCATCTTCGTCTATCCATGACGACGGGACGTCGTCGTCGCCATCTTCGTCGCGTTGAGGCTCAGAGCAGCAGCCACAGCAGGGAGATCCCTAGGGAGATGCTCCAAGAGATCCTAGTGAAGCTGCCGACAAAGGACGTGGCCCGGTGCTGCTGCGTCTCGAGGCTGTGGCGCAGTGTCGTCAGCGAGCCCTCCTTTCGCCATCTCCACGCCGCCAATTACGCCATCGCTTTGTCAGCGGACACAGAAGTCTTGTTCGTCTTGACGACGTGTGAGCCGGGCCGGAGCGACGGTGCCAGCATCTTCAGCATGTCTTTGGGCAAGGCCATGTTCTCCTTCAACATCCCCAGCGGCTATGACCTCGCCAACGTCTGCAACGGCCTCCTCTGCTACGTGCACGGCAGCGGCCCCGAGGCGCCGGCGGTGGTATGTAACCCTGTCACCGGCGAGACGCTGGCGCTTCCCAGGGCACCGCCGCTCACAGGAACCAAGGATAAGACACATCTCTTCGCCTTGGGATTCAGTCCACCCACCAATGAGTATAAGTTGTTCAGGTTCTCTAAGGTGCACATGGCCGTGTACACCTTAGGCGACACTCGGCGCTGGCGGCAGCACTCGTTCCACTCACCATCTCATCCGGCTGAAATCCTGACTTGGCCGCCACTGCTGATCGACGGCAAGCTGTATGTGGTGACGATAGGTTGGAAGCGAGTGTTGGTAGTCGATGTGCTTACTGAGACATACTGCACGTACCGTCTCC
>NW_021263618.1:0-1083 GCF_002162155.2 Triticum dicoccoides
CTAGTAAGAATTTGAGATTTGCTTGACGGATTTGTGACACCCACCACCACCACTTGTTCGTAGTCTGTAGGATCATATTCTTGTGTGTTTCTATTGCTGCTAACCATGCCAGGATCACAAGCCGACGAGATTGACTGGGAGAATTTATCGAACAAGGAGCTTCATGATAAGTTTCAGCAAATGATGACTGAACAGGTGCAAGATGTGCTGAACAATTTTGAAGAGGCCATGGAGAAGATCACTGGCTTTGAGAAGACGTTCGAAACAAAGCTCGATAACAAGTTTAATGAATTGCTCGCGCGTCTTCCACCACCACCACCCGCTGCACCTAACGCACCTCTCCAACAACAACAACAACGACTACCTCCACGTCGCGAAGCAGACCTCCGCCGAGCAAGCCGTGTTCCTCTTGCGTTTGGCCAAACTGTTGGTGCTGCAGTTGATACTTCTGTGGCTCCTGCTGCTGATGCGGAGGAGGATGATTATGTGGGAGATTATGAGGATGAGGTTGATCAAAATCAACACTACGTGCAGCCACCAGTACCACCACCAGCAGGTCGACCTCAGGTATATATTCATAATGGTAGGCCTGCACCACCACCTCAGGTACGAGATGATGTCCATATTCCTAAACTGAAATTGAATATTCCACCATTTGAAGGTAGATATGTTCCTGATATATATCTTACTTGGGAGTTAGAAACTGAACAACGATTTACATGTTTACAATATCCTGAGGAGAGACGAGTTGCTGCTGCCGTTTGTGCTTTCACTAGTTTTGCATGTGTATGGTGGTCTGAACATTGTAGATTATATCCTATTCCAACTACTTGGGCTGCTTTGAAAACTGCTATGCGTACGCGTTGGGTTCCACCATATTATCAACGTGAATTGCTTCAAAAATTGCAGCGTTTAAGACAAGGGAAAAATTCTGTAGAAGAATATTATCAGGAATTACAAACTGGCATGATTAGATGTGGTATTGTTGAGGAGAATGAAGCTATGCTTGCACGTTTTCTGGGTGGATTAAATAGGGAGATTCAGACCATTCTAGACTATAAGGAGTATACTAATATCACTCGT
>NW_021263619.1:0-1360 GCF_002162155.2 Triticum dicoccoides
CGGATCTGCTACATTCAGGTCCGTATGTACTTTACAAATCTCTATGTCTCCATCTTGAACATTTTCACGAATGGAGTTGAAGCGACGCTTGATGTGCCTTGTCTTCTTGTGAAACCTGGGCTCCTTGGCAAGTGCAATAGCTCCAGTGTTGTCACAGAAGAGCTTGATCGGCCCCGACGCATTGGGTATGACTCCTAGGTCAGTGATGAACTCCTTCACCCATATTGCTTCATGTGCTGCCTCCGAGGCTGCCATGTACTCCGCTTCACATGTAGATCCCGCCACGACGCTTTGCTTGCAACTGCACCAGCTTACTGCCCCACCATTCAAAATATACACGTATCCGGTTTGTGACTTAGAGTCATCCAGATCTGTGTCGAAGCTAGCGTCGACGTAACCCTTTACGACGAGCTCTTCATCACCTCCATAAACAAGAAACATTTCCTTAGTCCTTTTCAGGTACTTCAGGATATTCTTGACCGCTGTCCAGTGTTCCTTGCCGGGATTACTTTGGTACCTTCCTACCAAACTTACGGCAAGGTTAACATCAGGTCTGGTACACAGCATGGCATACATAATAGAACCTATGGCTGAGGCATAGGGGATGACGCTCATCTCTTCTATATCTTCTGCCGTGGTCGGACATTGAGCTGAGCTCAATTTCACACCTTGTAACACAGGCAAGAACCCCTTCTTGGATTGATCCATATTGAACTTCTTCAATATCTTATCAAGGTATGTGCTTTGTGAAAGACCTATGAGGCGTCTCGATCTATCTCTATAGATTTTGACGCCTAATATATAAGCAGCTTCTCCAAGGTCCTTCATTGAAAAACTTTTATTCAAGTAGGCCTTGATGCTGTCCAAGAGTTCTATATCATAACCCATCAACAGTATGTCATCTACATATAATATGAGAAATGCTACAGAGCTCCCACTCACTTTCTTGTAAACGCAGGCTTCTCCATAAGTCTGTGTAAACCCAAACGCTTTGATCATCTCATCAAAGCGAATGTTCCAACTCCGAGATGCTTGCACCAGCCCATAAATCGAGCGTTGGAGCTTGCATACTTTGTCAGCATTCTTAGGATCGACAAAACCTTCCGGCTGCATCATATACAATTCTTCCTTAAGGAAACCATTAAGGAATGCCGTTTTGACGTCCATTTGCCATATTTCGTAATCATAGAATGCGGCAATTGCTAACATGATTCGGACGGACTTCAGCTTCGCTACCGGTGAGAAAGTCTCATCGTAGTCAACCCCTTGAACTTGTCGATAACCCTTAGCGACAAGCCGAGCTTTATAGATGGTCACATTACCATCCGCGTCTGTCTTCCTCTTAAAGATCCATTTATTT
>NW_021263620.1:0-2488 GCF_002162155.2 Triticum dicoccoides
TGAGACCCCCTTTCCTGGCTAAGTGAGTCGATCTGCTGCTGCTGCTGCTGCTGGAATTTGAGTGCCAGGTCCGCGTGCCTTGCTTCTAGGCCTTGAAGGCGTTCTGCGTCCTGCTTCCTCTGCTCCTCCTCCAGCTTCCTCTTCTTCTCCTCCTCCATCTTCTTTCTTGCACAGGACCTGTAGTCGTCATTCCAGTCCGAAAATCCCTCATACCAGGGAATAACACCCATGCCTCGTGTTCTTCCCGGGTGTTCAGGATTTCCCAGGGCACGCGTAAGCTCGTCGTTCTCTCTGTTGGGCGTGAACACCCTCGCTCGAACTTCTTCTATTGCGTCAAGTATCTTTTGTTCGGCTCCTTTTAGACTTGGCTTCTTCGAAACCAGGCCTGTCCTCGGGTCCAACGCCCCCCCATGCGCATAGAACCAAGTTCTGCACCTGGGGGGTCAGCTCCTAGTAATCGGAGTGACCCCTGCACCCTGCATCTCTTGCTCAGACTTATCTCACTTAGGCAATCCCACCGCGTAGCCACCTGGACCCAGCCTATGGAACTGCGTCTTTTTTGCGGCATTTGCCTTATTTTTCATCGACCGTTGCTTAGATAATTCTGAATCCTTGAAGGTCATGAAATCGTCCCAGTGTTCTCTTTGCTTCTCCAGTGTTCCCTTGAAAACTGGAGTCTTCCTTTCATTAGCGAGGTAGTTGGCCCATGCAGTTTTCTTGTGGGTGTTGAAAGCAATCTCCATCTTCTTAAGAGCAGCGGCCTTGACTTTCTCCACATCTGCTTTAGTGAAATGACCTGGTAGGGTGAAATGTTCCATCAGAGATTTCACCAGGTCTTTTTTGGCTCTGTCATCAACCCAAGTAACACCTGGACATTTAGTCTTTGGCTCTTTCCATTCTTGAATGGAGATCGGGAGTTTGTCCTTCACAAGAACTCTGCACTGACGAGTCCACTTGTCCGCAACGTTCTTAGGCGTGAGGGGTTCGCCACTAAGTTTGGTGGATTCGATGTGGTACTTTACACCATCCTTCAACAATCTGCCCGAGCCTCACTTTGTCTTGCTGTCTGTAGAAGCAGATTTGCTCGATCCGGAGGGCTGAAAGAAGAAAGATCGATTCGTTAATATATCTTCAATAAAACAACATGTGATGATCACCAGGATGCATGCTTATATAAATATATACCTCGCCAGAAGTCTTTGTTATTTGAAGATCAGCATTGTCTGTGTCATCACTAACATTGTCTGTGTGATCATAATCATAGTTCATGACTTCATCAGCTCGGTCATCGAGACCGAATATCTTTTCATCACCCTCTCCGGTATTGTTCAGATATTGGGAGCCTTCATCTTCATTCAGATCATCTAGGAACAATTCCTCTTCTCTCTCTCTGCCAGCATTGTCCGCCATAGCTTTTACTTTACTAATTAATACAGAAGAAATATAAAACAATTTAGTATTCAAATTACAATGCATGGATGCAATTAATCAATAAGGAAAAACTGAATCTCTAATACATCGTCTCGAATATATAATCTCGAATACATCATCGTCTTAATATATATAATCTCGAATACATCGTCTCGAATATTATATATCGAATACATCACTGGCTAGGTACCTAATAAAGATCGAGTACTACAGAAGAATCTAGGGCGCCACTTGCGGTTCCTCGGGCGTGGGCGGTGCACACCCAAAGAGAAGGAACCATCACAGGATCATATCTCTGGTCATCTGCCCAAAGAACCCGCCAAGTAGTGGAGAACCTGACGTCGTCCATAGCAGCCATGTAGCGATGGACGTGCACATCTTCCTCCCTGACACGGTGACGCACCACCTCCAGCGGGGCCGGCTGCCTCTGCACCGAATGTGGCCCACGTGAACGCCACCAAAGAAGATCAGGGTCGACGACGGGACCCGAGGTCGGGTTCCTCACCAAGCGGCGCGCCCCTCCAGGTAGCACCTCCCAGTGCCAGCTCGACGGAGCCCAGTCCCGGACATGGGTCCTCTGAAGCAGGACGTCGTCGTGAACGGGTCGACGACGAGGATGCGGGCAGGGCATATCGTCGAGAACAAATACTATATGCCCGCAAAAAGTAACATTTTTTAAATTATTGGATTGTGATAACGAAAATTCTATATATATGCAAATTCTAACAATTTGACATTAATCTAATTCATCTAACTAAAATTAATTCTAAAATTTCATGATTATATAACTAACATTTCTATAACAATTCTAATATTTATATAACTAAAAAACAGAAAAATTGCTAACATTTCTATAAATATTTCTATAACTAAAAAACGGAAAACATTTATAACATTTCTATATAACTAACATTTCTAATATTTATATAACTAAAAAACAGAATAATTTCCTAACATTTCTATAACTAAAAAACAGAAAATTTTTAACAAACAAACTAATAATGTGTGTGTGTGTGTGTAGTGTGTGTGTGTGTGTAGTGTGTGTGTGTGTGTGTGT
>NW_021263621.1:0-1058 GCF_002162155.2 Triticum dicoccoides
TTGTCGTGGATAGATTCTCGAAAATGGCACACTTTATACCATGTCATAAAAGCGATGATGCTGTTAATGTTGCTGATTTGTTCTTTCGTGAAATTATTCGCTTGCATGGTGTGCCAAATACTATTGTTTCAGATCGTGATACTAAATTTCTTAGCCACTTTTGGAGATGTTTATGGGCTAAGTTGGGGACTAAACTGCTTTTTAGTACTACTTGTCACCCCCAAACTGATGGACAAACTGAAGTAGTCAATAGAATGTTGTCTACTATGCTTAGGGCTGTTTTGAAGAATAATAAGAAAATGTGGGAGGAATGCTTGCCTCATATTGAATTTGCTTATAATCGTTCATTGCATTCTACTACTAAGATGTGCCCTTTTGAAGTTGTGTATGGTTTCCTACCTTGTGCACCTATTGATTTGTTGCCTCTTCCATCTTCGGAGAAGGTTAATTTTGATGCTAAACAACGTGCTGAATTGATTTTAAAAATGCATGAGTTAACTAAGGAAAACATTGAGCGTATGAATGCTAAATATAAACTTGCTGGAGATAAGGGTAGAAAACATGTTGTGTTTGCACCTGCAGATCTTGTTTGGTTACATTTGCGTCAGGATAGATTTCCTGATTTGCGTAAATCAAAGCTAATGCCACGTGCTGATGGTCCCTTTAAGGTGTTAGAGAAAATAAATGATAATGCATATAAACTTGAGCTGCCTGCAGATTTTGGGGTTAGTCCCACTTTTAACATTGCAGATTTGAAGCCTTATTTGGGTGAGGAAGATGAGTTTCCGTCGAGGACGACTTCATTTCAAGAAGGGGAGGATGATGAGGACATCAATACCATTGTTACACCCACAGCCCCTACTGCTACATATACGGGACCAATTACTAGAGCTCGCGCACGCCAATTAAATTATCAGGTACTTTCGTTTCTTGGTAATGATTCTAATGTTCATGAGAATATGATGCTGCCTAAATTGGATACATTTGTTTTGCTTACAAATGAAGGGCCTAGCTTGGAGAAGGATGAACATTGGAGCAAGAACAAGCATGGAGATGAT
>NW_021263622.1:0-674 GCF_002162155.2 Triticum dicoccoides
AGTGCATTTACTTGTCGGTCATCAACACTCGCAGTTTTGGCCGATTCTGGCCCGTTTCTTGCATTGTTACTCACCGTTTTGGAGCCCTGAAGCGATTTCCATAATTGTTTAACACCAAGGCCCGCTTACGTGTCGGTCATCAACACTGGCAGTTTTGGCCGATTCCGGCCCGTTTGATGGACTATTCGTCACTGTTTTGGGGTCCCGGAGTGGTTTCCATGGTTAACGAACCCTGTGGTACGTTTACGTGTCGGTCATCAACACTCGTAATTTTGGCCGTTTCTGACCCGTTTCTTGGATTATTACTCATTGTTTTGGGGTCCCAAAATGATTTCCATAGTTGTTAAACACCAAGGTGCGCTTATATGTCGGTCATCAACACTGGCAGTTTTGACCGATTCTGGCCCGCTTCGTTGACTATTACCCACTATTTTGGGGTCATTGAGTGATTTCCACGATTAACGAACCCTGGAGTGCATTTACGTGTCGGTCATCAACACTCGCAGTTTTGGCCGATTCTACCCCGTTTCTTGGATTATTACTCACCGTTTTGGGGTCCCGAAGCGATTTCCATAATTGTTGAACACCAAGGTCCGCTTATGTGTCGGTCATCAACACTGGCAGTTTCGGCCGATTCTGGCCCGTTTGATGGACTATTAGTCACTGTTTTGGGG
>NW_021263623.1:0-961 GCF_002162155.2 Triticum dicoccoides
TAGACAACGTTCTATTGACTACTTCAGTTTGTCCATCAGTTTGGGGGTGACAAGTAGTACTAAAAAGCAGTTTAGTCCCCAACTTAGCCCATAAACATCTCCAAAAGTGGCTAAGAAATTTAGTATCACGATCTGAAACAATAGTATTTGGCACACCATGCAAGCGAATAATTTCACGAAAGAACAAATCAGCAACATTAACAGCATCATCGCTTTTATGACATGGTATAAAGTGTGCCATTTTCAAGAATCTATCCACGACAACAAATATGCTATCCCTCCCCTTCTTTGTTCGAGGTAAACCTAAAACAAAGTCCATAGATATATCCTCCCAAGGAACACTAGGTACAGGCAAAGGCATATATAAACCATGAGGATTGAGTCGTGACTTAGCTTTTTGACATGTAGTGCATCGAGCAATAAAACGCTCAACATCCCGTCTCATCTTTGGCCAAAAGATATGTGTAGCAAGTACGTCCTCCGTCTTCTTCATGCCAAAGTGTCCCATTAATCCTCTTCCATGCGCCTCCTGCAACAACAAAAGATGAACGGAGCTAGCTGGAATGCATAGCTTGTTAGCACGAAACACAAATCCATCGTTAACGACAAACTTGTTCCACATTCTTCCTTCTTTACAATTCTGCATTACATCTTTAAAATCAGCATCATGCACATATTGATCTTTGATGGTCTCCAAACCAAATATTTTGAAGTCAAGTTGTGAAAGCATAGTATAGCGGCGAGACAATGCATCAGCAATAACATTTTCTTTTCCCTTCTTGTGTTTAATGACATAAGGGAAAGTCTCAATGAATTCAACCCATTTAGCATGTCTACGATTCAGTTTAGCTTGACTTTTAATATGTTTCAAAGATTCATGATCAGAATGTATAACAAATTCTTTGGGCCATAAATAATGTTGCCATGTTTCTAAAGTCCGAACAAGAGCATATAATTCTTT
>NW_021263624.1:0-1192 GCF_002162155.2 Triticum dicoccoides
ATGAGTATATCATCGAGGTAAACCACGACGAATTTATCCAAATACTCCATGAAGATTGAGTTCATTAACCGAGAAAAGGTGGCTAGAGCGTTGGTTAAACCGAAGGACATGACGGTGTACTCGTATTGGCCATAACGAGTAACAAAGGCCGTTTTAGGGATGTCCCCGTTTCTGATTTTGATTTGATGGTAGCCCAACCTCAAATCCATCTTGGAGAAGACTGAGGATCCAGCGAGCTGATCATACAGGTCGTTGATCCTGGGGAGCGGATATTTGTTCTTGATTGTGACCAAATTGACAGGTCGGTAATCTACAACCATCCGGTCCGTACCATCCTTCTTCTTGACGAAGAGGACGGGACAAGCCCACGGAGATGAGCTAGGTCGGATGAAACCCTTTTTCAAAGACTCATCGAGTTGTTTCTTAAGCTCGGCTAGTTCTAGTGGTGCCATCTTATAGGGTCTTCTAGCAATCGGGACGGTTCCTGGAATGAGGTCTATTACAAACTCAACATCCCTGTCAGGTGGAACACCTAGCAATTCCTCTGGGAAGACATCTGGAAAGTCACGGACTACCGGAACGTCCTCAAGGTCTGGCAAAGGGCTGGCGTTAAGAGAATATAATTGTCGCTCGGCTAACCGGGTAAAGACATTGACTATCTTGCCCGAAGGATGAGTGAGTTGAACAGTCCTAGAGAAGCAATCAATTTTGGCATGATGAGCTGACATCCAGTCCATACCCAAAATGATATTAATATCTGAAAATTTGAGAGCTATCAAAGATGCAAGGAAAACAAGTCTGTCGACTTGGATTTCATTTCCATAACTTACCCTGGAGGTTTGCCATCTAGAACCGGGAGTAGAAATTTCCATAGTGGATGGCATGTCACAGAATGCGGTGTTATGCAAACGAGCATAGTTCTCGGATATAAATGAATGAGAGGCTCCTGTATCGAAAAGAACAGATGCCGGGTGGCAATTAACAAGGAGCGTACCGAGAACAACGTTGGGATCCTCTTGAGCTTCTTCGGCAGAGATACAGTTGACATGGCCACGTGTAACGGTGGCCGGCTTGGCGTGGAACACTTTCCCTGTCGGCTTGCCACGGCCAACAGCTTTAGCAGATTGGTTGGGGTTGGTCTGGGGACACTCACGCATATAGTGGCCAGATTCCCCACACTTGAAACAAGTCA
>NW_021263625.1:0-1809 GCF_002162155.2 Triticum dicoccoides
ATGAGTATATCATCGAGGTAAACCACGACGAATTTATCCAAATACTCCATGAAGATTGAGTTCATTAACCGAGAAAAGGTGGCTAGAGCGTTGGTTAAACCGAAGGACATGACGGTGTACTCGTATTGGCCATAACGAGTAACAAAGGCCGTTTTAGGGATGTCCCCGTTTCTGATTTTGATTTGATGGTAGCCCAACCTCAAATCCATCTTGGAGAAGACTGAGGATCCAGCGAGCTGATCATACAGGTCGTTGATCCTGGGGAGCGGATATTTGTTCTTGATTGTGACCAAATTGACAGGTCGGTAATCTACAACCATCCGGTCCGTACCATCCTTCTTCTTGACGAAGAGGACGGGACAAGCCCACGGAGATGAGCTAGGTCGGATGAAACCCTTTTTCAAAGACTCATCGAGTTGTTTCTTAAGCTCGGCTAGTTCTAGTGGTGCCATCTTATAGGGTCTTCTAGCAATCGGGACGGTTCCTGGAATGAGGTCTATTACAAACTCAACATCCCTGTCAGGTGGAACACCTGGCAATTCCTCTGGGAAGACATCTGGAAAGTCACGGACTACCGGAACGTCCTCAAGGTCTGGCAAAGGGCTGGCGTTAAGAGAATATAATTGTCGCTCGGCTAACCGGGTAAAGACATTGACTATCTTGCCCGAAGGATGAGTGAGTTGAACAGTCCTAGAGAAGCAATCAATTTTGGCATGATGAGCTGACATCCAGTCCATACCCAAAATGATATTAATATCTGAAAATTTGAGAGCTATCAAAGATGCAAGGAAAACAAGTCTGTCGACTTGGATTTCATTTCCATAAGTTACCCTGGAGGTTTGCCATCTAGAACCGGGAGTAGAAATTTCCATAGTGGATGGCATGTCACAGAATGCGGTGTTATGCAAACGAGCATAGTTCTCGGATATAAATGAATGAGAGGCTCCTGTATCGAAAAGAACAGATGCCGGGTGGCAATTAACAAGGAGCGTACCGAGAACGACGTTGGGATCCTCTTGAGCTTCTTCGGCAGAGATACAGTTGACATGGCCACGTGTAACGGTGGCCGGCTTGGCGTGGAACACTTTCCCTGTCGGCTTGCCACGGCCAACAGCTTTAGCAGATTGGTTGGGGTTGGTCTGGGGACACTCACGCATATAGTGGCCAGATTCCCCACACTTGAAACAAGTCATGGAACTGGTACGTGGAGGAGCATTGTTGGTTGGACCCCCATAGGGCTTGGCTGGTGCAGACTGTTGAACGGGGCGAGGCGCCTGGAAGGATGGCCTCGGTGTGAACCTAGGTGGCAGGGCAGTGTTGGGCACCCACACGCGGCGCTTCTGAGGACCAGCACCGGATGAGGAACCCATGTCACGGCCATGCTTGCGTGTTGCGTCATAATCAGTCTGACCAGTCTCAGCATTGATGGCCTTGTTAACAAGTTTCTGAAAAGATGTGCACTCATGCAGACGGAGGTCGCGGCGAAGCTCAGGACTAAGTCCCTTACGGAACCTTGCTTGCTTCTTGGCATCAGTAGAAACTTCCTCAGTTGCATATCGTGCAAGGTTACCGAACTCCCTGCTGTAAGCATCCACAGAGAGTCGGCCCTGAGTGAAACTGCAAAATTCCTCACGTTTACGGTCCATGAGACCCTCCGGAATGTGATGTTCACGGAAAGCCTCGCTGAATTCAGCCCAAGTAGTGACATGGCCCGCTGGGCGCATAGCTCCATAATTCTCCCACCATAGACTGGCGGGGCCTTCAAGATGATATGCAGCAAAGGTGACCTTGTCAGCCTCAGCTACCAGC
>NW_021263626.1:0-1092 GCF_002162155.2 Triticum dicoccoides
GTTCACTAGGTAGACAACAACTTCACGCTTAAGGTGGTAATCGGTTGTCAACGTAGCGAGGAGTTGAATTGCCATGATACCATAACGATGCACCTTAGGGAAGGTGACTCGTAGATATATCCCCTTAAGTGGCAAAAAGAATTACCTTTGATTCAAAGATCATTGAAACTCTTTATACCAGCCTAAGGCAATCACAAGCGATCATTTGGAGGGGGTCGGTAGAATGGCATACTCGGACTTGGATGATGTGGATTACCTTGTTGAAGACAACGTAATGGATGAATTTGCTTATCACCGGAAATGGAAGAGACCCATGGTAGAATGGCACAATGGCGGTGCAAGCTGGGAACAGAATGCAAATGCTGGGAATGATTCTGGTAACTGGGGAAGAACCCAACAATAGAGAGTGAATTCACTGTTTGAATAGGTCATAGCATTGCCGAGGAAACTGAGAGCAAACCCAGTTAGTGACGATGATAACACGTAGCGCTTGTGCGTGCTCTCAAGAACTTGAGCATTTCCACATTCATCAAGGTTTTACCAATATCCGTGTCAAGGATCCTGGCAACACAACTTGCTACCACGATGAATGATGATGGATGATGCAGATGCAAAGGAAGATAACACTTCTCAGATTTCATCTTAGCGAGGCCAAGGAAATAAAATCTGGATGATCGACCGAGAGACATTTAGCACTCCGCTTCTAATGTTCTCCTTGATGTGCTAGTGTAACCCATTCATAGATATGGTTTGATATCTAAAACATCAAGTAAAAGGTCGGACTTCGGGAACACAAAAATCCATAGGGGCAACTAGGGAGTAAACCCTACGAAATCCCTATGGGGAGGTGGCCAACTTCATCAATCAAGATATTATAATAACAGGTCTTCCGGCTGGGTGTGTTGGCCACGACATCCACTTTACCGGTTATCGCGCGACCAATATTATAATTCTTGGGAAATATTCCAACCATCATATCTGCCTGAGATTCAGATCTGGTTGGTGTCAGGATATTCCAGACTCATCGAGTCTAGGAAGAAAAACGGAAGTTTGCAACACAAATCGACGAGATGACGTTGCGGGATTCTCGGG
>NW_021263627.1:0-918 GCF_002162155.2 Triticum dicoccoides
GGAGGTGCGGGGGTGGCCGGGGTTCGCCGGAATGGAGCCCGAGGCGGCGGCCGGAGCTCGGGTGGGTGCGGGGTTAGCGCTGCGGCTTGCAAACAAGCTAGCTGCCACGCTAGCGTTGCTCCACGGGTCGTTGCGAGTGCAACGGACGCACGCGCGGGGCCATTTGGTCACCGGGGCTTCGCCGGCGACGAGTCCGTGCGGCGGAGCGTCTCGGCTCCGGTAGAGGGGGCGGCTAGAGCTCGAAATCGGACTTGGGGTTAGGGGGAAACGAAGCAGGGACTCACGGGGATCGTGCAAGGAGGGTCAGCGAGCTCGGGGGCGCGCCGGAGTGGCCGAATCGACGGAGAAGATCCTCGGCGGCCGGCGAGGGGGAAAACGTCGGGGGCGGCGTTCCGGGGCTCTTCTGGTCGCATGAGACGACGAGGAGGACGAGGGAGGACCGGCGGAGCTCTGGGATACGAAGAGGGAGCGAGGGAGTGGTTGTGGCTGCGGCGGTGACGAACGGCGGCGACGATGGCGTTCGGGTGTGCGAGAGGGAGAGGCGAGGGAGAGACGAAGGGGACGAGTGAGGGGGTCCAGGGGTTCGAGGCGGCGCCGAAGAGAAGGCCCGAGGCGTCGCGGTGGCGAGGGACGCAGGCAGGCAGGGAGGTGGCGTGTCGCCACGGCGCGCGCGTGCGCTGTCTCCCTCCTCTGCCTACTGGCAGAGGTAGAGGACGACTGGCACCAGGCCAGTGGGCTGGGCTGTCCACTGGGCCAGCCAGGTAAGGGGCCAGGTAAGACTCTCTCTCCTTTTTCTAATTATTTCAGTTTTCTATTTTGCAGGTTTGTTTTGAATTTGGTTTTGAAACCAATTCAATTTATTTTGCTTCTGACAATATTTTTAGGAGCTAAAAGAATTAAAACAATGCTCCACAAAAT
>NW_021263628.1:0-1194 GCF_002162155.2 Triticum dicoccoides
CCAGCTATGACTTACCGCACTCGTGCAAAATAATAAAACACGGTAAATATATTACTTACACGTGCGTTTTGTTTTGCAAGCGGCGCGAAAAAAATTAAAAAGGGAATGCAACACGAGGACTTCCCAGGAGGTCACCCATCCTAGTACTACTCTCGCCCAAGCACGCTTAACTTCGGAGTTCTGATGGGATCCGGTGCTTTAGTGCTGGTATGATCGCATCCGACATGTTACCCCGGTCTTCGTCCCTTATCCTTGCCCCTCCCAGCTCCACTACAAAGACGATTGTACATTGCTTTGGCCGCTCCCTCTCAACTACGGAGACGAGTTTAACGCGGTTTCCACCCCTCCCTCTCAACCGCACCAGTGCACGCTTGCCGCGCCACAACGCCGACGCTGGACCCGTGAATCGTGAGCACCCAGCAATGACTTACCGCACTCGTGCAAAATAATAAAACACGGTAAATATATTACTTACACGTGCGTTTTGTTTTGCATGCGGCGCGAAAAAAATTAAAAAGGGAATGCAACACGAGGACTTCCCAGGAGGTCACCCATCCTAGTACTACTCTCGCCCAAGCACGCTTAACCTCGGAGTTCTGATGGGATCCGGTGCTTTAGTGCTGGTATGATCGCATCCGACATGTTACCCCGGTCTTCATCCCTTATCCTTGCCCCTCCCAGCTCCACTACAAAGACGATTGTACATTGCTTTGGCCGCTCCCTCTCAACTACGGAGACGAGTTTAACGCGGTTTCCACCCCTCCCTCTCAACCGCACCAGTGCACGCTTGCCGCGCCACAACGCCGACGCTGGACCCGTGAATCGTGAGCACCCAGCTATGACTTACCGCACTCGTGCAAAATAATAAAACACGGTAAATATATTACTTACACGTGCGTTTTGTTTTGCAAGAGGCGCGAAAAAAATTAAAAAGGGAATGCAACACGAGGACTTCCCAGGAGGTCACCCATCCTAGTACTACTCTCGCCCAAGCACGCTTAACTTCGGAGTTCTGATGGGATCCGGTGCTTTAGTGCTGGTATGATCGCATCCGACATGTTACCCCGGTCTTCGTCCCTTATCCTTGCCCCTCCCAGCTCCACTACAAAGACGATTGTACATTGCTTTGGCCGCTCCCTCTCAACTACGGAGACGAGTTTAACGCGGTTTCCACCCCTCCCTCTCAACCGCACC
>NW_021263629.1:0-3360 GCF_002162155.2 Triticum dicoccoides
GTGGCCATGACGGCGCACACGGCAGGGCGGTGGGCGGGCACGCTGCTGGCCGCCGCCATCTACGTGTCGCGGGTCTACTACGTGCAGGGCTTCTACATCGTCTCCTACGGCCTCGACATCTACCTCCTCAACCTCCTCATCGGCTTCCTCTCCCCATGGTCGACCTGGAGCTCGAGGCGCTCGACCAGGCCGGCCCCGCGCTCCCCACCGGCGGCAACAACGAGTTCAAGCCCTTCATCCGCCGCCTCCCCGAGTTCAAGTTCTGGTATATCCATATCTTCTACTGCCCCCTTCTTCTGATTTGATTGCGTGAAATTGATGCTAAATTCGAGATCAGATGCAGTAGCCTTCTCGAGACCCAGATTTGATCGAATATCTCGCTTCTTTTTCTGGCAGTTTCGCAAGATTCGCCTGCCAGCAAGTGGGCTCACCAACAACCCATTTGTAAATAGGTGGATAGCTGGAACATTTATACAGCCTTGCTAATTCATGTGCCTTGCCAGCTACTACATTAGATGTGATACACCCATTTTTTTGACCTTCTTGAGCGTTTTCCATTCATAGTCGGAGCCACTTGCTGACAAAGTTTTCTAGTGCAATTGCTTAGGATTGCATAGTGTGGGTTTCTCTAGGTGAAATCTTGCATTTGTGTGCAATTCGAGTTTTGTAGTGCTCTGACTTTAAGAGGTTGTGTATTCTGGAAAGGATATGCGGCATTTTCTAGGCCATTCTGTCTTGCTAACTGTTTTTACTTCCCTCTAAAGAGTTGTTAGCTTTCCATTTTGTAAAATAACTCCTTGTTAAGCCATTTGTTGTTCTGTCTGTGGTAGTCTCGGTGTTGTATGCATGGTTCAGAAGTTCAGATGGGATTCTACAATCAATATCTTTCCTGTTTGCAAGTAGTATATGTTAACTACCTCTGCCGCATTGCTTTTCAAGTCATTGTGGTGTTCTTTTAGTGGTATTTAGTCTGTTGTTATATAGTAACATTTTGATCCTTCAATCTGCTCTCTAGCACTTAAAAATTCATTTGGTGCCTAATTGGTAGGCTTCCTCTGTTTCCTTGCTGCAGGTATTTACCAGGGTGGTGCATGGAAGGTCAGGGTTGAACTTACAGAAGCTTACCCTTACAAATCGATATATCAGAACTAGATCACTAGTCTTGACTTTGAGGATTGTTACTAACTGAAGCACCACATTTTTGTTGTTGTCCTGATGTTGCTGCAGACCTTGTGAATATCTTTGAGGTGTTCCTGCCTCAGCTTCTCCTATACCCTAACCCCTCGGACCTGTGACTCCTACATGCTCCTTTTCTGGCATGCCACAAGGTTCAGGCCCCTGGTATTTCTTTTTTGCCATGCACGCGCCGGCATGTCTGCCTTCCTGCCCGTGCCATGCCACGCCATTGCTGCAGCACCACTGCTCTCTTCTACCAGCATTAATAATAAGTGTGTCTAAGTGTCTCCTGCTGAACCTGACAGTAGCTACCACTGTCAGTGCACCTGTGCTTGCCATTTTGTGTTTCCCATAAGTTTGCATTACTCTGCATAGAGCTTGCTTCAAAACATTGCATTGTCCAAGTGAGTTTGGGGTTTACAGTATTCATATTGGCTGATGTTGAGTATGTGTCACTCTGCATGCCCATACTATTAGCTTCCGTTCATCATTGCTGGTGCTGGCAATCACTAGTGTCCGAGTAAGTGTGGAGTTTACAATATTAATATCGTGTGATGATGAGTTTGTGTCACTCTGCATGCATGTCGAGTTCTCCATAAGCATTGCTTTGCTACTCTGCTTCCATTCCTTGTTGCTACTGCTGGTAATCACTATGGCAGTACAAGACTTTTAGGTGATACATCGTCAACAAAACATGCTAAGCTTGCCTATTCGATACTCATGCTTAGGCACAATCGTTAGGACCGGGCTCTGTGCGGCAAGGCGCGCTGCAGGTGTAGAACAACATGAGGTCTAGTACAAAATGACAGTCATAAAGTTGCATTATTTAGCCACTGGTAGGGTAGGATATACCTAAATGTGGTCACCATAGGAACCAGGGTCCCCTAATTGCTAGCAAAACTTGTGTAATGACCTCTTGTTACCTTCTACTAACGTTTAGTCTTGTTTTTTTAGTACTTCTGTATTGGTATCCAGAAATAAAATTCATATGTTTCTATATATGTTCTTTTAGATAAGTATTTTAATACATAACTAGTAATGTAAATGGTGTGATGCAGTTCTAAATAAAAATGCAAATAGCTTGCGAATGTCAATCTCATGTGAGCCAGTCAATGAACTTACTATATTAGTCTCTTAGACCAATACATGCTTTTCTGTAACTTTAGATATTTCCCAGAATAGTTTGCTTGGTCCATCATATCTAAAGCTTGCATGTACTGTAGAAGCTCTACTTTATGCTAATCCTTGCATGTGTAACATCTTTCATGGCATACTTCTAAATGGGCAAGTACGTGCGACGTCCAGCGTCAACGATGATAATGCAAACCATATGTTCAACTGCAGCCCCATCCATTGCATCGACACAAAGGTATGTACTCTGTATCGCTGAACAGATATGGGCCAGTTTGTGAAGCGGGAAACAATCCAAACCCCATACCGGATAGCTATCTCCATTAAGGTATTAACAAAAAACTTTGTAAGAGCATCAACCGCGAAACAACCAGCCTGGAAGAAAGATCATATGTGTAAGAGACCAAATAAAGGAAGAGTTAAGATCAATGTGGATGCTTCTAAAAGCGTAGGTTATCTCCAGGGGCGGGGGTGAATGGGAGATTTTTAGAAATTTGTCAAAGTCTAAAGAATTTGATGAAGACCAGAGTGAAGAGATAACGTAAAGGAAACTAAGTCGTTACAGAATCAATGTACATGCAATCAAGATACGTAAGAGTGAAGAACATGCAATCATACAATCATACGAGCATGACGAATATGAACCAAGGAAATAAAGACAAAGTGATGAAATTCTTCAGTTCAAATTCGTCAGAGCATAGATCACAAATTTTTCAGCGGTGGAATAAAGTAAAGAGGACTGAGGAATTTGAAAAAAGTTTGGCTCGGTGAAGACACATCAATTTGGTAGACCAGTTCCAGTTGCTGCATCAACTGTTCTTCTGGTTGAGGCTGCCGAGTCACAACTCAGAGGACACACAGTCCTCACCGTATTCCTCTTGAGCTAATTTAGGCGACAGAAAGGAGGGAGTTGCTCAGCTTTGAGCCAATTTAGGCCGAGGCCGACGGCAGGCACGGCGGCCATGGGGATCGAGGGGAGATCCTTGGGCTCAGTGGGGTGGTCGCGAAGGGCTAGAGAAAAGAGTTGTGTCTGATGGAGAGCTCACAGGGGCT
>NW_021263630.1:0-1022 GCF_002162155.2 Triticum dicoccoides
TCAAGTGCATGAACTAGTTTTACCTCTTAACCATAAATATTTAGGTTGTTTCCGAACAGCTAATCGATCCTATCTATGAGGGGGGCTGAGAAATAGTAAAAGATACAAATGCAGCGACGTCAGGAGCTCGGGAAGTAGAGCAAGAACGGTTTCGAAGGAAGTTATACCTGAGGGTCGCCGGGATGTCGCTAGGTGGGCGGCGGGAGGCCGGATCTTCCCACACTAAGGCAGCGAGGAAGAAGGGGTCGGAGGACCTCCCTCGCCAGCGGTTCTTGGGAGAGAACGACAAGGCACGTTGATCTGGACGCGCCGACAGTGGGTAAGAGCCGTCGCCGAGGACAACCGCGTGAACGTTGCACCTTCTCACCTTCCCCGTCGGAGAGGATCCAACTGGATCTGTGACCAGTGGTGAGCAGAGAGAGAGAGAGTGTGGCCACCGCTGTCGTGTTTAGATCTGGAGAGGATGAGACAGTGTGAAGAGAGCAACACTAGCAAGCAAGCGCGGAGGCTCCTGCCTATATAGCGGACTACTAGTTTTCTTTTGTCTACCGGAGCCGGCTTGACCTCGTCAACGACTGTCGAGAAGTCTTCATGCACGTGGCCCGGAGGCGCAGTTGTCGTCATTTTGATCTGAAGCACCAGATTATAACATATAACATGAAAAAATCCCACATGACAAGAAATCATAACCTCACTGCCCAAAGGAGACAACATAAATCCTGACGGACAAACTAGACGAGGATCAAAGCTCAAATTAAAGATAAACTCGTAGAAAAGGGGTCCATCTATAGATGTCCTAATTAACATAGCCGGCTTGACCTAGATGGCAGTCGAGTAGTCTTTGTGCATGTGCCCCCTATGACTAGCCCAACTCAGTTGTCGCTGTTTAACCCCCGCAGTGATCCGAAGCACATGACACCTAATTTTGCGAGATGACAAGAAACCTTTTTTTAGATTTCTCACTAGAACTACAGCCATGTACAACACAACCTGCACGATATGTAGATGATAGCCAATCCAGG
>NW_021263631.1:0-1810 GCF_002162155.2 Triticum dicoccoides
AATGATTATTCAAAATTTTTATGCTCGGCTTTCTCTCAGCAATCGCTCCATGCTCGATACTTCTTGTACTGGTTCCTTTATGATGAGGACTATTGAATTCAGATGGGATTTATTGGAAATAATTAAACACAACTCTGAAGATTGGGATCTCGACGAAGGTAAGTAGTCAGGTATGACACCTAAGTTTTATTGTGTTAAATCTTTTATGGATACCGATGCTTTTCGTGAATTTAGCAGTAAATATGGACTTGACTCTGAGATAGTAGCTTCTTTCTGTGAATCATTTGCTACTCATGTTGACCTCCCTAAGGAGAAGTGGTTTAAATATAATTCTCCCATTGAAGTAAAAGTAGTTGCACCTATTAAAGTTGAAGAAAAGTCTATCACTTATAATGATCCTGTTGTTCCTACTACCTATATTGAGAAACCAGCTTTCCCTGTTAGGATAAAGGATCATGCTAAAGCTTCAACTGTAGTTCATAAGAGTAATACTAGAACACCTACACCACCTGAGCAAATTAAAGTTGAACCTAGTATTGCTATGGTTAAAGATCTCTTGGCTGATAATATTGACGGGCTTGCTATTTACTTCTGTGATGAAGCTACTAGAATTGCTAGACCAGATACTAAGAAACATAGACCTCCTGTTGTAGGCATGCCTGTTATTTCTATTAAAATAGGAGATCACTATTATCATGGCTTATGTGATATGGGTTCTAGTGCTAGTGCAATACCTCATTCCTTATCCAAAGAAATTATGCATGATATTGCACCTGCTGAGATAGAAGAAATTGATGTTACAATTAAGCTTGCCAATAGAGATACTGTTTCACCAATTGGGATTGTTAGAGATGTTGAAGTATTGTGTTGGAAAGTTAAATATCCTGCTCATTTTCTTGTTCTTGGTTCCCCACAAGATGACTTTTGTCCGATTATATTTGGTAGACCCTTCTTGAACACGGTTAATGCTAATATAGACTGTGAAAAGGATGTTGTTACTATTGGTTTGGGGGATATGTCTCATGAGTTTAATTTTGCTAAATTTTGTAGACAACCCCATGATAAAGAATTGCCTAGTAAGGATGAAATTATTGGTCTTGCTTCTATTGCCGTGTCTCCTAATGATCCTTTAGAACAATATTTGCTAGACCATGAAAATGATATGTTTATGAATGAAAGAAGGGAGATAGATGAAGTATTCCTTAAACAGGGATCTATTTTGAAACACAACTTGCCTGTTGAAATCCTAGGGGATCCTCCAACACCCAAGGGTGATCCCGTTTTTGAGCTTAAACCATTACCTCATACTCGTAAATATGCTTATCTTGATGAAAAGAAGATATATCCTGTTATTATTAGTGCTAACCTTTCAGAGCAAGAAGAGGAGAGATTATTCAAAACTCTGAAGAAGCACCATGCTTCTATTGGATATACTCTTGATGATCTTAAGGGCATTAGTCCCACTCTATGCCAACACAAAATAAAATTGGAGAAAGACGCCAAACCAGTTATTGATCACCAACGACGTTTAAATCCTAAGATGAAAGAAGTGGTAAGAAAGGAAATACTAAAGCTCCTGGAAGCTAGTATAATCTATCCTGTTGCTGATAGTCAGTGGGTAAATCCTGTGCATTGTGTCCCTAAGAAGGGAGGTATTACTGTTGTTCCTAATCATAAGGATGAATTGACCCCGCAAAGAATTATTACAGGTTATAGGATGGTAATTGATTTTCGTAAGTTAAATAAAGCTACTAAAAAGGATCATTACCCTCTACCTTTTATTGATCAAATGCTAGAAAGATTATCTAAA
>NW_021263632.1:0-1284 GCF_002162155.2 Triticum dicoccoides
TACTCATTCATGCTTGTTTGTCATGCCTGCTACTGCTTAGAGTTGAGTCAGGTCTGATTCATCGGGGATGAATCAGAGGCGGGTGAACATGTCCTACTGTGTGTGAGCTAAGTGTGTGAACACGATTTGGTAAAAGGTGTCGGTGAGAGGCCATGTAGGAGTACATGGTGGGTTGTCTCATTGAAGCCGTCCTCAGGAACTGAGTTCTGTGTTTGTGATCCATGATTCAGCTACTACCATACATTGGGCCCTGAAATATGACCCCGCTCGACTTCTTAATCACCCTTGTCCTCTGTCCAGGAGTTGCAAGTAGTTTCTGGTGTTTGTAGTATGCTGGAGGCCGTGGACAGCGCTGACCGTAGGGGTGGGCTGTGATGCGGTAGGCACGTGGCCGGGTACACCAGGCGCCCGTTTGGTGTCACGGAACCCTGTTCACATCGTTTGGGGCTGTGAGCGAAACTCCGGCCGGATCTCCTCATGGATGGAACCCGAATAGGCGATAAACCTGGACTAGAGACTTGAGTGTTTAGGTAGGTCGTGGTCTACACCCACGTCGGCTTTCGCTTGAAGTCTGCCGAGCACATGTCGTGTGCAGACGCTAAGTGGTGGAAACATGTATGAAGAAGTACACCCCTGCAGGGTTAACATCATCTATTCGAATAGCCGTGTCCGTGGAAAAGGACTTCTGGGTTGCTTATATCAGTTCATAGACAAGTGAAAGTGGATACTTTAAAATGCGCAAGATAAGTGTGAGTGCTATGGATGGCGTTCTCGTAGGGAGACGGGAGCGGATCCATAGTGGTGTATTGATATGGTGAATATGTGGACTCGTGTGCGCCACCTCAAAAGAGTCGCTTGCAGTCGTAGTTTAGGATAGCCACCGAGTCAAAGCTGGCTTGCTGCAGTTAAACTCCACCATCCCCTTGTTGATAATGATGCATATGTAGTTAGTTCTGATGTAAGTCTTGCTGGGTACATTTGTACTCACGTTTGCCTATTTTATGTTTTTGCAGAGAGACTTCGGTCTCACTAGTAGTTCGCGTGGACTTCGACGTTTAGCTTGTTACCTCAGCTACGATCTTGTGCCCTCGGCAGGATTTGGTAGATAGTCAGGCTTCTCAGCCTTTTTCATTTATAGATGTCTGTACCCAGACATGATAGCTTCCGCTTGTGCTTTGACTTGTATGCTCTGATTGTTGGGTCGTGAGACCCATGTTTGTAATGTCTCGCTCCTCGGAGCCTATTGAATAAATTACTTGAGTCGTAGAGTCATGTTGTGATGCC
>NW_021263633.1:0-2912 GCF_002162155.2 Triticum dicoccoides
TGCCTGCCTGCTGGCCTTTTGATTTTCAGGCCTGGCTTAGTGCCTTGAGCTGGCTCAACTCTCTTGGAAGTGGCCTCTTCCTCTGCCACATAGTCCTCATCTTCGGAATCTGAAGTCCTCTTCTTCGTTTGTCTCGTGGCAGCCTTTGGCAAATTGCTAGGAGTGCTCCTGCTGCCTTCATCAGATGAACTGGAGGGACTAGTGCCCTCACTCATCACCACTTGCTACTCTGACATATTTTGGCTATCACTTTGATCAGACATGCTGCAAACTGACTACTGACCCTGTGAATAGATTATAGAAGAGATAGAAAAGATGAGCATCACAAAATGCAGAGATTTTTGCAAAAGAATGATCCAAAAACTTAGTTTTAGTTTCCCACTGAAATCATCTCGGATTTACCGATTTTCAAACTCGGTGATACCGAAGCAGTTTTGGAACCTAAACTCGTGAACTCGGTAGGACCGAGTCATAGTTCGGTGGCACCGAGACTGCTAGGGTTTCACTGAGTTCAAAAATCGGTCACACCGATAAGTAATTCTCGGTCAGACCGAGTCTCACTTGTGCAATGGCATAAGCCAAATCGGTGGGACCGAGTTTTTCAACTCGGTGGGTCCGAGATGGTTTCGGCGGAAACCTAAACCTAGAATTTTTGAATCAAACCTAATCTATGAGTTCATTGACTGGATAGAAGTTCATCAAACGTGGCTAGAATCAATATGATCACAATGTGCTAGGAATTAGATTGGGAATAGCACAAAGATCAAGTCGATACCCTAGTTCGGCGGGGACTTGCTACGGCGGCAATGGCGGGGCAGAATTCCCGTTGACGGCGACGGAGACCAACGACTGGAGGCTGCTGGCGGCGAGAAGACGATCCGGAGACCACGAGGGCAGAGCAGGCTATCGCGCGGGCGAAGGGGTTCGGATAAATTTCCAAATTTTGCCCGTGACTATATATAGCCCGACCCTGTCGGTGTGACCGAGTGGAACGACTCGGTGGCACCGAGATTCATAACTGCGTGCAGTTACTGAAACTCGATGTGACCGAAAGGTTCAAATCGGTTGCGCCGAGATCAAAAACCTAGATCAACTTAATGATCTCGGTAGGACCGAAAGTGGAGTATCGGTCAGACCGAGAATCATAAAGAGGTTTTGGAAGTTTAAGTCTATGATGAATCGGGGACTCCGAGCGCTCCTCACACAGAGTGGTTCGAATCTGACTTGATCAAATTTTGTGATGCAGCATGAATAGAGTTTAAGACGAGAAAAGCATAGATAGCTAGAGGAGGTTCTTAGGCATTCTTGTCCATCCACTTGGCAAAAGAAGATAAAACCAAACAATCAAAACAACAAGTGGATGTCCTCGAATGAGTAAAATATGCAACCAGCATGCTCACACAATAAGATGGCAAATGAAATATGTAACAAGGCATGCACAACCAATTCTAGCATCTATCAAGCAATTTGCGATGACTAGGTCATCTATATATGAGTATATTGACTTAGGAGTCAAGTGAGATCACTTGATCATAGGTCATACTCATCGTTTAAGCTCAAGTGGGGTTACCACTTTTACATAAAGCATTGTTGTGTTCACATCTTTAGAGTTGCCTCACTAGTGGTAGATCTTCACGAAGTAGGCGATCTCCTTGCCCTTACAAACTCCTTGGTTCAACTCCACAATCTTGTCGGAGGCTCCCAAGTGACACCTAGCCAATCTAGGAGACACCACTCTCCAAGAAGTAACAAATGGTGTGTAGGTAATGAACTCCTTACTCTTGTGCTTCAAATGATAGTCTCCCCAACACTCAACTCTCTCTCATAGGATTTGGATTTGGTGGAAAGAAGATTTGAGTGGAAAGCAACTTGGGAAGGCTAGAGATCAAGATTCATATGGTAGGAATGGAATGCCTTGGTCTCAACACATGAGTAGGTGGTTCTCTCTCAGAACATATGAGTTGGAATGGTGTGTGTGTTCTAATGGTTCTCTCATCGAATGAGAAGGAGGTGGAGGGGTATATATAGCCTCCACACAAAATCCAACCGTTACACAGTTTTCCAGTCTCGGTGGGACCGAATCAATAAGCTCGGTGACCGAAAATGTAAACCTAGTGACCGTTAGTGATTTTCGGTGGGACTGACATGCAACTCGGTAGGACCGATATGGTTAGGGTTTGGGCATAACGTAATCTCGGTGAGACCGATTACACAAATTCGGTGAGACCGAATTTGGTAATTAGCTAACCAGAGAGTTGGTCAGGAAAACTCGGTGGGACCGATTTGCTCTTTCGGTGAGATCGAGTGGAACTCGGTGAGACCGAAAAGTTACAAAGGGGAAACACTGAGTTTACATTGCAATCTTGGTGGGACCGATTCGCTCTTTCAGTAAGACCGAAAAGTTACGAAAGGGAAACAGAGAGTTTGCAACCCCATCTCGGTGAGACCGAGATCCTTATCAGTAGAACCGAATTGCTAGGGTTTGGCAGTGGCTAATGACAAGTGAAACTCGGTGGCGCCGGATAGGAAGAATCGGTAGGACCGAGTTTGGCTTAGGGTTTAGTTCATATGTGGATATGGGAAAGTAGTTGAGGGTTTTGGAGCATATCACTAAGAACATAAAGCAAGAGGCTCATTAAGCAACACCTCATCCCTCCTTAATAGTATTGGCTTTTCCTAAAGACTCAATGTGATCTTGGATCACTAAAATATAAAATGAAGAGTCTTGAGCTTTTGAGCTTGAGCCAATCATTTGTCCTTAGCATTTTGAGGGTTCCACTTTCACATCCATGCCATGCCAATCATTGAGCTTTCCTAAAATAATCATCTTGGAATAGCATTAGCTCAATGAGCTATATGTTGTTATGAATTACCAAAACCACCTAGGGATAGTTGCACTTTCAATCTCCCCC
>NW_021263634.1:0-51139 GCF_002162155.2 Triticum dicoccoides
TTTTTTCGAAACCTACTCCGGCAAGGAAACACGAATCGGAATCTAGATGGATCTCGAAAACAACCCTAATAAGCAAGGAACTCGGATTGGTGGTGGATATATGGTGGTGGTATATGGCAACGGTGGTGGTAGCGGTGGTAGTATATGGATATGGATCGGTGGTGGTATATGGACACGGATTGGTGGTGGTATATGGATACGGATTCGGAGCGGTGGTGGTAGATGGCAGGGGCAATGATGATGGTGCGGCGGCGGCGTGACAACTTATGACCAGAACTCGAAACTCTAAAAGACTAGACTCTAAGACCAGCAACTAGACACAACGATGCAACCGCAAATTCAACAAAGCAAAAACCCTAAAAAGATTATGCAAAGGCTCAGATTGGTTCGGATATGATGAACTAACCCTAAATTTTTTTTTTGTGGCTTTTTCGTGGACTATAGGTATGAAGAACAAACTCGATCTAAACTACGAAAAACTGTAAAATCTCACCGAGCAACCTGGAAATCTGATACCACTTGATAGAGGCAAAGGTGTCCCGTCTTTCGATGAGATGATGGATATCGCTTTGGTGGAAGTCGACTTTGACGATCCGACTACGAACGTGCGAGGACGTCGCGCCTTAGCAATCGCTAAACCAACTCCGAGAGGTTATTGACCACGCCGGAGCACGATCAACCTGACCACGAGGGTCTGTTTCCTGCGAGCAAACGAAGAACAAGCAAGAAACTAAGATTGCAATCTGGATATTGCGAATTTAAGATGAAAGCTTTATTGATCAAGGTGGGGTTCTGTGACGCCTTTGTCTGGTCGTTGAACACAAACGAAGTACGCGAAGTTGCAGCTATGGCGAACTTTTAATCTAAATAAAACCCAAAGTCTAAACGATGCCCTAAGGGCTGTATATATGGAGGAAGAGGGGGGAATTTCGTGGCCCTTGGTGGAGGGGTCCGAAATCAACCCTATCTCTTGTTTCCCCACACATACGGACTCTAAAAATAGCCTATACTTATGTATTTCGAAATTACATGGGCCTGGCCCAATAATAAGGTGACGCGGCACCTAAAATAGCCTCGGGACGAAATTTATGAAGTGGCATCTTGTATATTTCGTCCAAGGCTTCATGCACCCATTATGGTGGCTTCAAAGTCCTGAAATCATCACTTGTAACTCCGTTCTTGTTCCCCTTGCGCATGCCATCATCTCCATGCTTGTTCTTGCTCCAATGTTCATCCTTCTCCAAGCTAGGCCCTTCATTTGTAAGCAAAACAAATGTATCCAATTTAGGCAGCATCATATTCTCATGAACATTAGAATCATTACCAAGAAACGAAAGTACCTGGTAATTTAGTTGGCGTGCACGAGCTCTAGTAATTGGTCCAGTATGTATAGCAGCAGGGGCTGTGGGTGTAACAATTGTATTGATGTCCTCATCACAAGGTGTACATGTTGTATATGTATATGTCATCCATTTTTACTTCCCTTGATTTTTGCATATATGACACATGAATAGATGAGTAACTTGCATAGTTCATAAAATCTAAAGCCAAAAAATTAGCACAAGAAGTAGAAGGCATGAAAATATTGCAACTCAGTTTGCACATATAAGTGAAGCTCTTATTCATTTCAAAAGATTGACAATGTTCATCATTAAACCATCCCAACATTGGTGAATAAACCTTACTTGCATCAAATTTACACGCTACAACATGCTTAAATAAGCAAACATGCAATAAGTCATTCAACACAGAATCATCACCAAGATTAGAGGTCATATCAAAATGATTAAACATTAGTTCTTTTGCATCAATAGTTAATTCAATGGGTGCACTCAAAATTGTTGGTATTTCAGTTGTTTGATCACATGGCAAAGTCAAATTATCAACGTAGTCCTCTAAAATAGGTGGTGTGATCAAAGTAGTGGGTAGCTCATCAGATGGTGCATTCAAATTGACAAGGCATTCATCATTCTCATGTAGAGATGGAAGATCAGTACCTTTGTCATTACCTCTTATGATCAACTCAGATGATGTAGCCACTCTCCGGGGCGATGTGTCACATGGTGGAGGTGATGTAGTCCTGACAACAACGGATGTGGTTGTCATAGTATGCCTAGTAGTTGAAGGAACAATCATATCAACTCTTGGAATGTGCACCGTGCGCTTGTTCTCCTCGTGGCCAACACGTCGTTTTATTTCCTGTTCAGCTTTGCAAGCAAGATGAAACAAATGGTCCATAGGATAACACTCTTCATAAATTAGTATCTCTTGAATATCACGGTTTAATCCTCCCCAAAATCTATCCATAAAATCATCTTCACTTTCTTCTGAAGAGGAATGCAACAAGGTAGTTTGTAAATCATCATAATATTTTGTTACAGTTTCACTACCTTGTTTTAAGTGTTGCAACTTCTTAATCATGTCACGAGTATAATAAGCAGGGACGAAAGTATGTCGCATGGCAAGTTTCAAATCATCCCAAGTAGTAGGTATATAATCAGGGTGTAACCGACAATATTCACTCCACCAAACCAAAGCATAACCAGTGAAAGAACCAACCGCAACCTTAACCTTTTTATGTTCATTGAAATTATGGGAAGCAAATATATTTTTTATGTCGAACTCCCATTCAATATATAAAGCAGGTTTAAAACGGCCATTAAATGGTGGTATAGATACATTAACCTGATCATGTGCATTTGGATGTTTGTGCACCTCTCGTGACGGTTGTGGTATTTGCAAAGGTGGTGGCACGTCTCCCGCGATCGACAAAGCCCATGAATTGACTCTGGATCCTGAAACAAAACCCAAAAAGAATGTTCCTATAACTACTAGGATGTGGTGGTAAAACGCTCACAGTAAAGCAAATATCAATGTCTTACAAGTTCTTACCATGCAGCAGGCGGTGATCGGCAACCAGCGGTGTCAAGTAACTCCGAATATTGAGTAAAGCGATTGCCAGGGGAGCGTACGTATACACGGTGTAGAAATATGTGGAGCTGGGTTGGCTATATATGGTAGCAAAAGATTAGCAATAATCAATTCAAAGATGCAATGTTGAATAAACGCTCAACGACGGTACTGTGCTGGTCCTAGGCTAGACCGGACTAGAGACGCGAGCCTAGAACACTAATGAGGTCACGGCGTAGCACAACTAGCATCAATGAAGAATACTAAGTAGCTCTTGACAGCAAGATATAAGTGAAGATCACAACGGCAGTGAAGATAATGATGAAAAACAACTGCCAAGCAGGATATACAACAACTCTCTCTCCAACTTTCCTCTTGAAAAGTTTGAGACAATTTTCTGATAAATTCTTTCAAAGAATGCTACTAACTCAAGCTTTCTAATGCAAAAAGAATCACTCAATTCCGAGTTGATATGAGGAGTCAAAGAATTCTAAAACTGGCCTGAAAAATTGGAACAAGCTGTATTCACGAACTTCGGAGGGCAAAAAGACCTATTTAGAAGCCGATTTTGAGGTGTCAAATATTGAACTAGCTTCTGCAACTATTTAGATGCGGCTCGTTGCTATCTTCAATTTGAGTACTCACGGAGCCAAAACGGACTTCGTGTGAGGAAGATACACCTGTTTTACTGAACAGTGCGCAAAACAGATTCCAATCCGAATTCAGGTACGAGATTGATTCTAGATAGATCCAATTTTTTTTCTTCTCTCTTTTTTTTCTCACGCTTTTTTTTCTTTTTCTTCTCCCTCTTTTTCTTTTTTTTTCTTTCCTTTTTTCTCTCTTTTTTTTCCTTTTTTTCTCTTTTTTTCCTCTATCTTTTTTTTCTCCCTCTTTCCAAGACAAACTAGATAAGATGCAGATTGGATCAGGCGAAGATGTGAATGACCTCAACTATGATTATGACAATGAACAGTGATAGAGGCAAAGGTGTCCCGTCTTTCGATGAGATGGTGGATTTCGCTTTGGTGGAAGTCGACTTTGACGATCCGACTACGAACGTGCGAGGACGTCGCGCCTTAGCAATCGCTAAACCAACTCCGAGAGGTTATTGACCACGCCGGAGCACGATCAACCTGACCACGAGGGTCTGTTTCCTGCGAGCAAACGAAGAACAAGCAAGAAACTAAGATTGCAATCTGGATATTGCGAATATAAGATGAAAGCTTTATTGATCAAGGTGGGGTTCTGTGACGCCTTTGTCTGGTCGTTGAACACAAACGAAGTACGCGAAGTTGCAGCTATGGCGAACTTTTAATCTAAACAAAACCCAAAGTCTAAACGATGCCCTAAGGGCTGTATATATGGAGGAAGAGGGGGGAATTTCGTGGCCCTTGGTGGAGGGGTCCGAAATCAACCCTATCTCTTGTTTTCCCACACATACGGACTCTAAAAATAGCCTATACTTATGTATTTCGAAATTACATGGGCCTGGCCCAATAATAAGGTGACGCAGCACCTAAAATAGCCTCGGGACGAAATTTATGAAGTGGCATCTTGTATATTTCGTCCAAGGCTTCATGCACACATTATGGTGGCTTCAAAGTCCTGAAATCATCACTTGTAACTCCGTTCTTGTTCCCCTTGCGCATGCCATCATCTCCATGCTTGTTCTTGCTCCAATGTTCATCCTTCTCCAAGCTAGGCCCTTCATTTGTAAGCAAAACAAATGTATCCAATTTAGGCAGCATCATATTCTCATGAACATTAGAATCATTACCAAGAAACGGAAGTACCTGATAATTTAGTTGGCGTGCACGAGCTCTAGTAATTGGTCCAGTATGTATAGCAGCAGGGGCTGTGGGTGTAACAATTGTATTGATGTCCTCATCACCTGAGGTCGACCTGCTGGTGGTGGTACAGGTGGCTGCACGTAGTGTTGATTTTGATCAACCTCATCCTCATAATCTCCCACATAATCATCCTCCTCCGCATCAGCAGCAGGAGCCACAGAAGTATCAACAGCAGCACCAACAGTTTGGCCAAACGCAAGAGGAACACGGCTTGCTCGGCGGAGGTCTGCTTCGCGACGTGGAGGTAGTCGCTGTTGTTGTTGTTGGAGAGGTGCGTTAGGTGCAGCGGGTGGTGGTGGTGGAAGACGCGCGAGCAATTCATTAAACTTGTTATCGAGCTTTGTTTCGAACGTCTTCTCAAAGCCAGTGATCTTCTCCATGGCCTCTTCAAAATTGTTCAGCACATCTTGCACCTGTTCAGTCATCATTTGCTGAAACTTATCATGAAGCTCCTTGTTCGATAAATTCTCCCAGTCAATCTCGTCGGCTTGTGATCCTGGCATGGTTAGCAGCAATAGAAACACACAAGAATATGATCCTACAGACTACGAACAAGTGGTGGTGGTGGGTGTCACAAATCCGTCAAGCAAATCTCAAATTCTTACCAGTTCTTACCCAGCAGCAGGCGGTGATCGGCAACCGTTGTAGTCAAAAACTCTCAAAGCTTGGATAGAGTGATTACCAGGGAGAGTCAAACGCACGACGTAGATGTATGTGGAGCTGGGAAGGCTTATAATATGGTAGCAAAAAGGGTCAGCAATAATCAATTGAGAGATGCAAAGTTGAATAAACGCTCAACGACGGTACTGTGCTGGTCCTAGGCTAGACTGTGCTAGAGACGCGAGCCTAGAACACTAACAAAATCACGGCGCGGCACGTAAACAAGGGAAAAGCACACTCTGAATTTTTTTTTCGCTCTTTTTTTTTTTTGCGAAAAATCACTATAATGGCGAGTGTCTCAAAACTCTTCCTAGCTCAAACTGACAGGATGGGCACGAAATTTTTTCGACCAATTTTTTTTTTTTCGGCTGCCCGGACCCAAAAACTGGAAACGGGTCAGAAAAAACTTCCTATAATGGCACCTGTCTCAAAACACTCAGAAACACCTAAAAATAGGATAGCCAGAAATTTTTTCGAAAAATGCGTTTTCGAAAAATTTTGGGCCTAAAACGGAGCGTGGCTACCCGACTCTTTTTTTTCCGAAACCTACTCCGGCAAGGAAACACGAATCGGAATCTAGATGGATCCCGAAAACAAACCTAATAAGCAAAGAACTCGGATTGGTGGTGGATATATGGTGGTGGTATATGGCAGCGGTGGTGGTAGCGGTGGTAGTATATGGATATGGATCGGTGGTGGTATATGGACACGGATTGGGGGTGGTATATGGATACGGATTCGGTGCGGTGGTGGTAGATGGCAGGGGCGATGATGATGGTGCGGCGGCGGCGTGACAACTTATGACCAGAACTCGAAACTCTAAAAGACTAGACTCTAAGACCAGCAACTAGACACGACGATGCAACCGCAAATTCAACAAAGCAAAACCCTAAAAAGATTATGCAAGGCTCAGATTGGTTCGGATATGATGAACTAACCCTAATTTTTTTTTTGTGGCTTTTTCGTGGACTATAGGTATGAAGAGCAGACTCGATCTAAACTACTAAAAAACTATAAAATCTCACCGAGCAACCTGGAAATCTGATACCACTTGATAGAGGCAAAGGTGTCCCGTCTTTCGATGAGATGGTGGATTTCGCTTTGGTGGAAGTCGACTTTGACGATCCGACTACGAACGTGCGAGGACGTCGCGCCTTAGCAATCGCTAAACCAACTCCGAGAGGTTATCGACCACGCCGGAGCACGATCAACCTGACCACGAGGGTCTGTTTCCTGCGAGCAAACGAAGAACAAGCAAGAAACTAAGATTGCAATCTGGATATTGCGAATATAAGATGAAAGCTTTATTGATCAAGGTGGGGTTCTGTGACGCCTTTGTCTGGTCGTTGAACACAAACGAAGTACGCGAAGTTGCAGCTATGGCGAACTTTTAATCTAAACAAAACCCAAAGTCTAAACGATGCCCTAAGGGCTGTATATATGGATGAAGAGGGGGGGAATTTCGTGGCCCTTGGTGGAGGGGTCCGAAATCAACCCTATCTCTTGCTTCCCCACACATACGGACTCTAAAAATAGCCTATACTTATGTATTTCGAAATTACATGGGCCTGGCCCAATAATAAGGTGACGCAGCACCTAAAATAGCCTCGGGACGAAATTTATGAAGTGGCATCTTGTATATTTCGTCCAAGGCTTCATGCACCCATTATGGTGGCTTCAAAGTCCTGAAATCATCACTTGTAACTCCGTTCTTGTTCCCCTTGCGCATGCCATCATCTCCATGCTTGTTCTTGCTCCAATGTTCATCCTTCTCCAAGCTAGGCCCTTCATTTGTAAGCAAAACAAATGTATCCAATTTAGGCAGCATCATATTCTCATGAACATTAGAATCATTACCAAGAAACGAAAGTACCTGGTAATTTAGTTGGCGTGCACGAGCTCTAGTAATTGGTCCAGTATGTATAGCAGCAGGGGCTGTGGGTGTAACAATTGTATTGATGTTCTCATCACACGGTTTAATCCTCCCCAAAATCTATCCATAAAATCATCTTCACTTTCTTCTAAAGAGGAATGCAACAAGGTAGTTTGTAAATCATCATAATATTTTGTTACAGTTGCACTACCTTGTTTTAAGTGTTGCAACTTCTTAATCATGTCACGAGTATAATAAGCAGGGACGAAAGTATGTCGCATGGCAAGTTTCAAATCATCCCAAGTAGTAGGTATATAATCAGGGTGTAACCGACAATATTCACTCCACCAAACCAAAGCATAACCAGTGAAAGAACCAACCGCAACCTTAACCTTTTTATGTTCATCGAAATTATGGGAAGCAAATATATTTTTTATGTCGAACTCCCATTCAATATATAAAGCAGGTTTAAAACGGCCATTAAATGGTGGTATAGATACATTAACCTGATCATGTGCATTTGCATGTTTGTGCACCTCTCGTGACGGTTGTGGTATTTGCAAAGGTGGTGGCACGTCTCCCGCGATCGACGAAGCCCATGAATTGACTCTGGATCCTGTCATGATTAGTAGAACAAGAAACAAAACCCAAAAATAATGTTCCTATAACTACTAGGATGTGGTGGTAAAACGCTCACAGTAAAGCAAATATCAATGTCTTACACGTTCTTACCATGCAGCAGGCGGTGATCGGCAACCAGCGGTGTCAAGTAACTCCGAATATTGAGTAAAGCGATTGCCAGGGGAGCGTACGTATACACGGTGTAGAAATATGTGGAGCTGGGTTGGCTATATATGGTAGCAAAAGATTAGCAATAATCAATTCAAAGATGCAATGTTGAATAAACGCTCAACGACGGTACTGTGCTGGTCCTAGGCTAGACCGAACTAGAGACGCGAGCCTAGAACACTAATGAGGTCACGACGTAGCACAACTAGCATCAATGAAGGATACTAAGTAGCTCTTGACAGCAAGATATAAGTGAAGATCACAACGATAGTGAAGATAATGATGAAAAACAACTGCCAAGCAGGATATACAACAACTCTTTCTCCAACTTTCCTCTTGAAAATTTTGAGACAATTTTCTGATAAATTCTTTCAAAGAATGCTACTAACTCAAGCTTTCCAATGCAAAAAGAATCACTCAATTCCGAGTTGATATGAGGAGTCAAAGAATTCTAAAACTGGCCTAAAAAATTGGAACAAGTTGTTTTCACGAACTTCGGAGGGCAAAAAGACCTATTTAGAAGCCGATTTTGAGGTGTCAAATATTGAACTAGCTTCTGCAACTATTTAGATGCGGCTCGTCGCTATCTTCAATTTGAGTACTCACGGAGCCAAAACTGACTTCGTATGAGGAAGATACACCTGTTTTACTGAACAGTGCGCAAAACAGATTCCAATCCGAATTCAGGTACGAGATTGATTCTAGATAGATCCAATTTTTTTTCTTCTCTCTTTTTTTTTCTCACGCCTTTTTTTTTCTTTTTCTTCTCCCTCTTTTTCTTTTTTTTTCTTTCCTTTTTTCTCTCTTTTTTTTCTTTATCTTCTTTTTCTCCCTCTTTCCAAGACAAACTAGATAAGATGTAGATTGGATCAAGCGAAGATGGGAACGATCTCAACTATGATTATGACAATGAACAGTGGGTAGCACGTGGAGGAAATTGATGGATGGGTGGTGGACAGCGGAAGGGATAACGATGCAGCGGCGACGTGACTAATGTGAACAAAACTCGAAACTCTAAACGACCTAGACACTAAGACCAGCAACTCGACACGACGATGCAACCGATAATTCAACTATGCAAGCAATGAAAAGAAAATTGCAAAGGCTCAGACTGGCTTGGACAAAGGATGAATAGATCTAACTCTTTTTTGTGGATTTTTCTTGGACAATAGGTAAGAAAATAAATCTAATCTAGGAAAACTGGAAATTCTCACCGAGCAACCTGAAAACTGATACCACTTGATAGAGTCAGGGTGTCCCGATCTTTCGATGAGATGATAACTATCGATTTGGTGGAGACGACTTTGACGATCCGACTACAAACGTACACGACGTTGCGCCTTAGCAATCGCTAAACCAACTCCGAGAGGTTATTGACCACGCCGGAGCACAATCAACCTGACCACGAAAGTCTATTCCTGCAAGCAATCGAAGAACAAGCAAGAATATGATAAAAGCAACCTGAATATAGCGAGTATATATGAAGTATTGATAAAGGTGGGGATCCGTAAGCGGTCTTGGTCTGGTCGTTGGACACAAACGAAGTACACGAAGTTGCAATGGCTAACTTTTAACTAAACAAATCCCAAGGAAAAGCTACTAGATGGATCTACTTATATAGGAGCAAGGGGTGGCGGCCAAGGAGGTGGGAGGACGTCCCAAGGCAGCCTAAAACTAAATCTAGGTCGTACAAGGCCAATGGGCCCAAGTGGAGGTGATGTAACACCTTTGGACTTGTAGTTTGACTCGGATTCTGCTGCAGCATCAGATTGTTTCGTCCACAACTCAACGCTTCGGACGAATTTGAAGGTGATTCCAATTGGGTTGGAAAGTGCACGAAATCTAGTTTCCAACAAAAAAAGAATCACCCAATTCGGAGTCCGTATGAAAAACTTGTGTGCGTTTTGAGTCAGGTATGTCTGTGCAGTCCGAATCTGAATCCAGAACGTGAGAGACTTGGATTCTATCTTCTCTTGGGCCAAAAGTGACGTGAGAGAACTTTTTGGACAGCAAATAAACATCTCTTTCTTCCTTATCTTCATATGTGGATTGTACAAATGTCCCATACACCTGCAATTAGACAAAACACAAAAGTGTGTGAAGTATTTTTGTTCTGGATAACATAAATAGATTATTGAATAGCTTGCACTAGAAATCACCTGACAAATATGCATATATGCAATATTTTTGGTCATATCCAAGGTAGTCATGTCCTCATCACATGTGCTACTTCTTGAGCTTGCATTGGTTTTTCCCTTGAAGAGGAAAGGGTGATGCAGCAAAGTAGAGATAAGTATTTCCCCTCAGTTAGAGAACTGATACGTCTCCAACGTATCTACTTCTCCAAACACTTTTGCCCTTGTTTTGGACTCTAACTTGAATGATTTGAATGGAACTAACCCGGACTGATGCTGTTTTCAGCAAAATTACTATGGTGTTATTATTGTGTAGAAATAAAAGTTCTACGAATGACCTGAAAATCCACGGAGACACATTTTGGAATTAATAAAAAATATTGGCGAAAGAACCAGCATCAGGGGGCCCACACCCTGTCCACAAGGGTGTAGGGTGTCCCCCCTAGGGCGCGCCCCTGCCTCATGGGCCCCCTGAGACTCCACCGACCTCAACCCCGACTCCATATATTCACTTTCAGGGAGAAAAAAAATCAAAGAGAAGGATTCATCACATTTTACAATATGGAGCCGCCGCCAAGCCCTAATCTTCACCGGGAGGGCTGATCTGGAGTCCGTTCGGGGCTCCGGAGTGGGGAATCCGTCGCCATCATCATCATCATCAACCTTCCTCCATCACCAATTTCATGATGCTCTCCATCATGCATGAGTAATCTCATCGTGGGCTTGCTGGACGGTGATGGGTTGGATGAGATTTACCATGTAACGAGTTAGTTTTATTAGGGTTTGATCCCTAGTATCCCTTATGTTCTAAGATTGATGTTGCTATGACTTTGATATGCTTAATGCTTATCACTAGGGCCCGAGTGCCATGATTTCAGATCTGAACCTATTATGTTTTCATGAATATATGTGAGTTCTTGATCCTATCTTGCAAGTCAATAGTCACCTACTATGTGTTATGATCCGGCAACCCTGAAGTGACAATAATCGGGACCACTCCTGGTGATGACCGTAGTTTGAGGAGTTCATGTATTCACAAAGTGTTAATGCTTTTGTCCGGTACTCTATTAAAAGGAGGCCTTAATATCCCTTAGTTTCCAATAGGACCTTGCTGCCACGGGAGGGTAGGACAAAAGATGTGATGCAAGTTCTTTTCCATAAGCACGTATGACTATATTCAGAATACATGCCTACATTACATTGATGAACTGGAGCTAGTTCTGTGTCACCCTATGTTATAATTGTTGCATGAGGAACCGCATTCGACATAATTATCCATCATCGATCCATTGCCTACGAGCTTTTCACATATTGATCTTTTCTTAGTTACTTTTCCATTGCCACTTTTACAATTGCTACAAAAACTGCTATTGTTACTTTTGCCACCGTTACCATTACTTCCATACTACTTTGCTACCAAATACTTTGCTGCAGATATTAAATCTTTTAGGTGTGGTTGAATTTACAACTCAATTGCTAATACTTGAGAATATTCTTTGGCTCCCCTTGTGTCGAATCAATAAATTTGGGTTGAATACTCTACCCTCGAAAATTGTTGCGATCCCCTATACTTTTGGGTTATCAAGACTATTTTCTGGCGCTGTTGCCGGGGAGCATAGCTCTATTCTTTGAGTCACTTGGGATTTATATCTGTTGATCACTACGAGGAACTTGAAAGATGAAAGAACCAAGATTTTTCCCTCAACTACGAGGGGAGGTAAGGAACCGCCATCTAGCTCTGCACTTGATTCACCTTCTGTTATGAGTAAATTTGCGACACCTACACCTGTTATTAATTCTGATATGTCGCATGTTACTGATGATGCCACTTCTGCTATGCATGGTGCTTATAATGAAACTACTTCTATGCTTGATAATACTGTGCCATTAGGTGAATTTCTTGATGAACAACTTGCTAGGGTTAGAGAAAATGAAATTATTGAAACAGATAATATTGATGAAAGTGATGATGAAGATTCTCTCCCTATATGAATGGCCTGATGTGCCTGAGGGTTAAGTTATGGATGAAGAAACTGCTAGAGACCTTTCTGCTTGCAAAGATAGGTATGATCTTAAGAAACTATTAGCTAAGCTGAAAGAAAAGTCTTTGAATGCTAGAATGAAATATGACCCTGCTTTTGCTACTTCACCTATCTATATTTCTGATAAGGATTGTGATTTCTCTATCGATCCTGAGTTAATTACTTTGGTTGAATCTAATCCTTTTTATGGCTATGAATCTGAAACTGTTGTGGCACATCTTACTAAATTGAATGATATAGCCACCATATTCACTGATGAGGAAAAAATCGTTACTACTATATCCTTAAGTTATTTTCATTCTCATTAAAGGGTGATGCTAAAACATGGTTTAATTATATTGCTCCTAGTTGTGTGTGTAGTCCCCAGGATATGATTTATTACTTCTCTGCTAAATATTTCCCCACTCATAAGAAACAAGCTGCCTTAAGGGAAATATATAATTTTGTGCAAATTGAAGAAGAGAGTCTCGCACAAGCTTGGGGGAGGCTTCTCCGACTACTTAATGCTTTGCTTGATCATCCTCTCAAGAAAAATGAAATACTTGATATATTTTATAATGGACTAACTGATGCTTCCAGAGACCACCTGGATAGTTGTGCTGGTTGTGTTTTTAGAGAAAGAACGGTTTAGCAAGCTAAATTGCTATTGAATAATATATTGAGTAATGATAATGATTGGACACTTCCTGAACCAACTCATAAGCCAACTCCGGAGAAAAGGGGTATTCTATTTCTCAGTCCTGAAGATATGCAAGAGGCAAAGAAATCTATGAAAGAAAAGGGTATTAAAGCTGAAGATGTTAAGAATTTACCACCTATTGAAAAAATACATGGTCTTAATAACCCGACACAGGTAGTAAAGGTGAATTCTCTCTATAGATTTTATGAAGGTGATATTCCTCGCAATAAGTCTGCTAGCCAATGCTTGGATGAGTTTAATAATTTTATTGTTAAACAAGAAGACTTCAATGCTTATGTTAGTAGACAATTGAAACGTAATGCTTATATGATTGAACACTTGAGTGATTATATGTCTAGAGTTAAAGGTTACCTTAAACTTATTAGTAAACATGCTTCTATGTTACCACTCAGGTAGAACAAGTGCTTAAAGCACAAGATGATTTGCTTAATGAATTAAATAATCAGAAAAATGATAATGCTATTAGAGTTATGACTAGAGGGGTAAAATGACTTAGGAACCTTTATATCCTGAGGGCCACCCAAAGAGAGTTGAGCAAGATTTTCAGAGAACTAATATTGATGCACCTAGTCCGTCTAAGAAGAAGAAAAAGAAAAATGATAGGACTTTGCATGCTTCTAGTGAACCTGTTGTTGACACACCTGAGAATACCAATGATATTTCTATTTCTGATGATGAAACACAATCTGGTAATGAACATGAACCTAGTGATAATGTTAACGATGATGTTCATATTGATATTCAACCTAGCAATAACAATGATGTAGAGATTGAACCTGCTGTAGATCTTGATAACCCACAATCAAAGAATCAACGTTATGATAAGAGAGACTTCGTTGCTAGGAAGCACGGTAAATAAAGAGAACCATGGGTTCAGAAACCCATGCCTTTTCCTCCTAAACCATCCAAGAAAAAGGATGATGAGGATTTTGAGCGCTTTGCTGAAATGATCAGACCTATCTTTTTTGCGTATGCGTTTGACTGATATGCTTAAAATGAATCCTTATGCTAAGTACATGAAAGATATTGTTACAAATAAAAGAAAGATACCGGAAGCTGAAATTTCCACCATGCGTGCCAATTATACTTTTAAAGGTGGAATACCTAAGAAACTAGGAGATCCAGGAGTACCAACTATACCATGGCCCATTTAAAGAAACTATGTTAAAACTGCTTTATGTGATCTTGGAGCCGGTGTTAGTGTTATGCCTCTCTCTTTATATCATAGACTCAATTTGAATAAGTTGACACCTACTGAAATATCTTTGCAAATGGCCGATAAATCAACTGCTATACCTGTCGATATCTGTGAAGATGTGCCTGTTGTGGTTGCAAATGTTACTATTTTAACGTACTTTGTTATTCTTGATATTCCCGAGGACAATAGTATGTCTATTATCCTTGGTAGACCCTTTTTGAATACTGCAGGGGCTGTTATTGATTGCAACAAAGGCAATGTCACTTTTCATGTTAATGGTAATGAGCATACGATACACTTTCTGAGGAAACAACCTCAAGTCCATAGTATCAATTCTATTGGAAAAATTTCGACGATTACTATTGGAGGTTTTGAATTCCCTCTTCCTACTGTAAAGAAGAAAAATGATATTCTTATTGTTGGGGACATGCATATCCCCATTGAGGTAACCTAGTGTTATTCGAAAATTCTTAGGTTTCATGCGATTCGAAAAGAGTTTGTTAACAAGACTTGATCAACCTTGTTAGTGGATTCCTTTTGATGAGCACGAGATGGATGAAGTTAGAAAGCACAACTCTCTATACCCTCCTTTTACTTTCTGTTATTTAGGTTAAATAAAGAAAAAATGTATTTTCCGTCTGTTTTCTGAATTATCCTTGCAATAAAAATACCACGAGAATAAACGTTCTCCAAACGTCCTGAAAATGAAATATGATTTTTTGTAGAATATTTAAGAATTTTATGGCACTAAGAACACTCCAGGGGGGCACCATTTGGCCACGAGGGCACAGGGCGCGCCCCTGCCTCGTGGGCCCCACGTGGACCTTCTCCATTTATTCCAGCACCCACTCACTTAGTCTTCCTCCAGAAAAAATCCTCCCATAGCTCAAACCCATGTTCTAGCTCATCTTGCTGCCATTTTCGATCTCTTTTCTCAATGCTCCATTCACAAAACTGTTTGGAGAGATTGTTCTTCGGTATGTGATTCGTCCAATGGTCCAATTAATTTTTGTTCTAGTGCTTTATTTATTGCAAATTTTTGCTGCTTTGGTGACCCTGTTCTTGAGCTTGCATGTCAAATTTATATGGCCCAAAGTAGTTTTAATGCATGATATAGCCTCTAGGCACTTGTGGGAGTAGTTGCTATCAATCTTGTTGAGTTTGGTTCACTTTTATTTTGAGTCACTAAAATTTCAAAAAAAAATCAGAGAAAGAAAAATGCATAGGAAAATGTACCAAGGTGGTTCCTGAAGGAAGCAAGGACCAAGGCTCGCGATACGTGAGTCAGACGATGAACCATCGAGGGAAGCTCAAGTGTGGCCTTGTGAATGGCCGTCAGAGGAGTTTATGGTCCAGGCAGGCATCAATGATGAAGTTGACGCGTATGTGCGTAATGCTGATCTTGAGGACTTCGTGTCAGATAAGTGCCTATAGTACCACTACCTAACTGATTCCTTTGTGACGAGGTTTAAATTTACATCCTCGCGCAATTCTGACACTGTTTTATTTGATCTTTATGATAAATCATATACCATCGACCTAGAAGATTTTAATACTAATTGTAAACTCCCACAGTGGGGCAATGTTAGTGAACCTCGCAAATCTGGATATAAAGACTTTCTTGCTAGTATCACTGTGGGGGAATCTAGAGAAATCACACAAGCTACCATATGGAGCATTCATTTCCCTTCCATACATTATTTTTCTCTCTTTATAGGTAGATGCATTAACGGTAAAGATGAGGCTTGTCACATGTGCGTTCCAGATCTTTGTGTCCTCAAGAGTGCTGTATTAGGTGATAAACAATATAACTTGGGGGCCATTGTGGCACGATGGTTGCATCTTAACGGTATAAGTGGAGATTTGTTTGGTGGACTTTATGCAACTCGTGTAGCTAATTATCTTGGTATACCCATACATGGAAATGATATGGAGTTGCCTCCTGCTTATCTAGATTATAATGCTATGGTTCACCATCACTTTCTTGAGAGGAATGAACAATTCCTCCAGTATCGACTAATCTTTGACAGACCATGCACTGTCCATGTTGCCCTCCCTACTCCTACTTTCTTTAACTTTCAGGCAAAAAGGAGATATGTTATAACTAGGGAGGAGGCGAACGAGTACGAGAGGAGGACGGAGGCAGCTCACCTCCAGGCTGCAGCTCTTCAAGCAGTAGCTGCTGCATCTCAGTACAACCCCAGCTACGACTTTGGATATCTGCCAGGCCAGTAGTGGCCATAGACCAACTTAGGCCAAAAGCCCAAGCTTGCGGGAGTACGTATTTCTCACCGACATTACATTCATGTTCACACACTCATGCCAGTTGTCGGTGCTCATACTTTTTCATTGTACTATCCATGCTAGTTTATTTTCTTTTCTAAGCCTTCTTCTTGAGTGCTTGAAAGACCTTAAGAAAAATCAAAAAAAGTAGTTGTAGCTTTTAGCTAGTTTACTTTCCATGCTTGTAGTAGTAGTAATTAAAAGAAAACCCAAAAAGATTTCTCATTCTTCTTTTGCTTGTTGGGAGCTTTCCCGTGTAAATAGTTTTATTTCCTTTCTTATTCTTTGGGTGTCGAGAGGAGAAGACCATGATGAAAATGTTGAGTGGCTCTCATATGCATTACCGTTGATTTAACCAAGAGCCCATATTACCTTGTCTTCTTCCTTGTATGAAATGCCTGCAGATTCTAGCTTAGTCCAATGCACGTGCACTATTATTATTATCCACACCGTTCGGTCGTGCGAGTAAAAGGCAATATGACGATATATGATGGACTGATTGAGATGAGAGAAGCTGGTATGAACTCGACCTATCTTGTTTTTGTAAATATGATTAGTTCATCGTTCCTGATTCAGCCTATTATGAATGAAACATGTCTGCAATGACAATTAAAGATTATAGTTTCTCATGCCATGCTTAATTTTCTAGGAGTTTATAATGGTTTACCTTGCATGTGAACATGCTATTAAAATGGTCGTGATGTGGTATGATAGGGTGGTATCCTCCTTTGAACGATTCGAGTGGCTTGACTTGGCACATGTTCACGCATGTAGTTGAAACAAAATCAACATAGCCTCCACGATATTTATGTTCATGGTGATTTATATCCTACTCATGCTTGCACTCATTGTTGATTAATCTTAATGCATGTTCATGACTGTTGTCGGTCTCTAGTTGGTCGCTTCCTAGTCTCTTTTTAGCCTTCACTTGTACAAAGCGGGGATGTTGCTTGTGCATCCACTTCAATAAACCTTACCTTCCTATATGCGGTATTTACCTACCGTTCCAAGTAAATTTGTATCTGCAAAACTCTAATCCTTCAAATGAAATTATGTTTTGTATGCTCGAATAGCTCATGTATCAACTACGGTTGTCTATATCTTCCATGCTAGGTGGGTTATTGATGAGGACATCAATACCATTGTTACACCCACAACCCCTGCTGCTATACATACTGGACCAATTACTAGAGCTCGCGCACGCCAACTAAATTACCAGGTACTTTCGTTTCTTGGTAATGATTCTAATGTTCATGAGAATATGATGCTGCCTAAATTGGATACATTTGTTTTGCTTACAAATGAAGGTCCTAGCTTGGAGAAGGATGAACATTGGAGCAAGAGCAAGCCTGGAGATGATGGCATGCACAAGGGGAACAAGAACAGAGTTACAAGTGATGATTCCAGGTCTTTGAAGCCACCATAACGAGTGCATGAAGCCTTGGACGAAATATACAAGATGTCACTTCATAAATTTCGTCCAGAGGCTATTATAGGTGCTGCGTCACCTTTTTATTGGGCCAGGCCCATGTAATTTCGAAATACATAAGTATAGGCTATTTTTAGAGTCCGTATGTGTGGGGAAACAAGATATAGGGTTGATTTCGGACCCCTCCACCAAGGGCCACGAAATTCCCCCTCTCTTCCTCCATATATACAGCCCTTAGGGCACCATTTAGACTTTGGGTTTTGTTTAGATTAAAGTTCGCCATAGCTGCAACTTCGTGTACTTCGTTTGTGTTCAACGACCAGACAAAGGCGTCACAGAACCCCACCTTGATCAATAAAGCTTTCATCTTATATTCGCAATATCCAGATTGCAATCTTAGTTTCTTGCTTGTTCTTCGTTTGCTCGCAGGAAACAGACCCTCGTGGTCAGGTTGATCGTGCTCCGGCGTGGTCAATAACCTCTCGGAGTTGGTTTAGCGATTGCTAAGGCGCGACGTCCTCGCACGTTCGTAGTTGGATCGTCAAAGTCGACTTCCACCAAAGCGATATCCATCATCTCATTGAAAGACGGGACACCTTTGCCTCTATCAAGTGGTATCAGATTTCCAGGTTGCTCGGTGAGATTTTACAGTTTTTCGTAGTTTAGATCGAGTCTGTTCTTCATACCTACAGTCCACGAAAAAGCCACAAAAAAAATTTGGGGTTAGTTCATCATATCCGAACCAATCTGAGCCTTTGCATAATCTTTTTAGGGTTTTGCTTTGTTGAATTTGCGGTTGCATCGTCGTGTCTAGTTGCTGGTCTTAGAGTCTAGTCTTTTAGAGTTTCGACTTCTGGTCATAAGTTGTCACGCCGCCGCCGCACCATCATCATCGCCCCTGCCATCTACCACCACTGCTTATCCGCCACCGCTTCGAATCCGTATCCATATACCACCACAGCTGTCATATACCACCACCGCTGCCATCTACCACCATATATCCACCACCAATCCGAGTTCTTGTCATATTAGGTTTGTTTTCGAGATCCATCTAGATTCCGATTCGTGTTTCCTTGCCGGAGTAGGTTACGGAAAAAAAAAGCGAAAAAAAATCCTTGCCGGCTATCCTATTTTTAGGTGTTTCTGAGTGTTTTGAGACAGGTGCCATTATAGGCAGTTTTTTTTGACCCGTTTCCAGTTTTTGGGTCCGGGCAGTCGAAAAAACGAAAAAAAAAAAATTGGTCGAAAAAATTTCGTGCCCATCCTGTCAGTTTGACCTAGGAAGAGTTTTGAGACACTCGCCATTATAGTGATTTTTCGCAAAAAAAAACAGCGCAAAAAAAGTGAAGAAAAATCCAGAGTGTGCTTTTCCCTTGTTTACATGCCGCGCCGTGATTTTGTTGGTGTCTAGGCTCGCGTCTCTAGCACAATCTAGCCTAGGACCAGCACAGTACCGTCGTTCAGCGTTTATTCAACTTTGCATCCTTGAATTGATTATTGCTGACCCTTTTTGCTACCATATTATAAGCCTTCCCAGCTCCACATACATCTACGTCGTGCGTTTGACTCTCCCTGGTAATCGCTCTATCCAAGCTTTGAGAGTTTTTGACTACAACAGTTGCCGATCATCGCCTGCTGCTGGGTAAGAACTGGTAAGAATTTGAGATTTGCTTGACGGATTTGTGACACCCACCACCACCTCTTGTTAGTAGTCTGTAGGATCATATTCTTGTGTGTTTCTATTGCTGCTAACCATGCCAGGATCACAAGCCGACGAGACTGACTGGGAGAACATGACGAATAAGGATTTGCATGATAAATTTCAGCAAATGATGAGTGGACAGGTGCAAGATGTGCTAAACAGATTTGAAGAGGCCATGGAGAAGATAGATGGCATGGAGAAGACGTTCGAAACAAAGCTCGATAACAAGTTTAATGAATTGCTCACGCATCTTCCACCACCACCACCCGCTGCACCTAACGCACCTCTCCAACAACAACAACAACAACGACTACCTCCACGTCGCGAAACAGACCTCCACCGAGCGAGCCGTGTTCCTCTTGCGTTTGGCCAAACTGTTGGTGCTGCTGTTGATACTTCTATGGCTCATGCTGCTGATGCGGAGGAGGATGATTATGTGGGAGATTATGAGGATGAGGTTGATCAAAATCCGAACTACGTGCAGCCACCAGCACCACCACCAGCAGGTCGACCTCAGGTATATATTCGTAATGGTAGGCCTGCACCACCACCTCAGGTACGAGATGATGTCCATATTCCTAAACTGAAATTGAATATTCCACCATTTGAGGGTAGATTTGTTCCTGATATATATCTTGCTTGGGAGTTAGAAACTGAACAACGTTTTACATGTTTACAATATCCCGAGGAGAGACGGGTTGCTGCTGCTGTTTGTGCTTTCACTAGTTTTGCATGTGTCTGGTGGTCTGAACATTCTAGATTATATCCTATTCCAACTACTTGGGCTGCTTTGAAAACTGGTATGCGTACGCGTTGGGTTCCACCATATTATCAACGTGAATTGCTTCAAAAATTGCAGCGTTTAAGACAAGGAAAAAATTATGTACAAGAATATTATCAGGAATTACAAACTGGCATGATTCGATGTGGTATTGTTGAGGAGAGTGAAGCTATGCTTGCACGTTTTCTGGGTGGATTAAATAGAGAGATTCAGACCATTCTAGACTATAAGGAGTATACTAATATCACTCGTTTATTCCATCTTGCTTGTAAAGCTGGACGTGAAGTGCAGGATCGACAAGCATTGGCGCGAACTAACTTTTCTGCAGGCCGACCTTCTTCATGGACACCGTGTGCATCTTCTACTTCAACTGCACCAGCACCTCAATCAGGTGCCTCCTACAGCCGTGATACAAGAAAACAGGAACAACCACCATTATCTGCCAAGAGCGCACCTGCCAGGCCTGCATAGAGTTCTTCTTCTTCCAGGGCATCAACAGGGCACACAAGTGATATTATTTGTCGTCGTTGTAAGGGAGGAGGTCATTATGCGAGAGAATGCAAATCTCCGCGTGTGATGATTGCTACCGAGGGTGGTGGATATGAGTCCGCTAGTGACTATGATGAGGAGACTTTGGCTCTTATTACACGTGAAGAACATGGAGGAGATGATTCTAATCATGAGACGCAATACATGGCTCCTGAAGACGCTGACAGGTATAAATGTTTAGTTGCTCAACGTGTTTTGAGTGTGCAGGTGATGAGGACATAACTACCTTGGATATGACCAAAAATATTGCATATATGCATATTTGTCAGGTGATTTCTAGTGCAAACTATTCAATAATCTATTTATGTTATCCAGAACAAAAATACTTCACACACTTTTGTGTTTTGTCTAATTGCAGGTGTATGGGACATTTGTACAATCCACATATGAAGATAAGGAAGAAAGAGATGTTTATTTGCTGTCCAAAAAGTTCTCTCACGTCACTTTTGGCCCAAGAGAAGATAGAGTCCAAGTCTCTCACGTTCTGGATTCAGATTCGGACTGCACAGACACACCTGACTCAAAACGCACACAAGTTTTTCATACGGACTCCGAATTGGGTGATTTTTTTTGTTGGAAACTAGATTTCATGCACTTTCCAACCCAATTGGAATCACCTTCAAATTCGTCCGGAGCGTTGAGTTGTGGACGAAACAATCTGATGCTGCAGTAGAATCCGAGTCAAACTACAAGTCCAAAGGTGTTACATCACCTCCACTTGGGCCCATTGGCCTTGTACGACCTAGATTTAGTTTTAGGCTGCCTTGGGACGTCCTCCCACCTCCTTGGCCGCCACCCCTTGCTCCTATATAAGTAGATCCATCTAGTAGCTTTTCCTTGGGATTTGTTTAGTTAAAAGTTAGCCATTGCAACTTCGTGTACTTCGTTTGTGTCCAACGACCAGACCAAGACCGCTTACGGATCCCCACCGTTATCAATACCTCATATATATTTGCAATATTCAGATTGCATTATCATATTCTTGCTCGTTCTTCGATTGCTTGCAGGAATAGACCTTCGTGGTCAGGCTGACCGTGCTTCCGGCATCGTCAGTACCCTCAGGAGATTGGTTTAGCGATTGCTAAGGCGCAACGTCGTGCTCGTTTGTAGTCGGATCGTCAAAGTCGTCTCCACCAAATCGGTAGTATCATCTCATCGAAAGATCGGGACACCCCGCCTCTATCAAGTGGTATCAGTTTTCAGGTTGCTCGGTGAGAATTTCCAGTTTTCCTAGATTAGATTTATTTTCTTACCTATTGTCCAAGAAAAAGCCACACAAAAAAAGTTAGATCTGTTCATCCTTTATCCAAGCCAATCTGAGCCTTTGCAATTTTCTATTCATTGCTTGCATAGTTGAATTATCGGTTGCATCGTCGTGTCAGTTGCTGGTCTTAGCGTCTAGTTCCTTTAGAGTTTCGAGTTCTGTTCACATTAGTCACGCCGCCGCTGCATCATTATCCCTTCCGCTGTCCACCATCCCATCTATTAATTTCCACCATGTGCTACGCACTGTTCATTGTCATAATCATAGTTGAGGTCATTCACATCTTCGCCTGATCCAATCTGCATCTTATCTAGTTTGTCTTGGAAAGAAAAAAAAGATAGAGAAAAAAAAAGAGAAAAAAGGAAAGAAAAAAAAAGAAAAAGACAGAGAAGAAAAAGAAAAAAAAGGGTGAGAAAAAAAAGAGAGAAGAAAAAAAAATGGATCTATCTAGAATCAATCGCGTACCTGAATTCGGATTGGAATCTGTTTTGCGCACTGTTCGGTAAAACAGGTGTATCTTCCTCATACGAAGTCCGTTTTGGCTCCGTGAGTACTCAAATTGAAGCTAGAGACGAGCCGCATCTAAATAGTTGCAGAAGCTATTTCAATATTTGACACCTCAAAATCGGCTTCTAAATAGGTCTTTTTGCCCTCTGAAGTTCGTGAACACAGCTTGTTCCAATTTTTCAGGCCAGTTTTAGAATTCTTTGACTCCTCATATCAACTCGGAATTGAGTGATTCTTTTTGCATTGGAAAGCTTGAGTTAGTAGCATTCTTTGAAAGAATTTATCAGAAAATTGTCTCAAACTTTTCAAGAGGAAAGTTGGAGAGAGAGTTGTTGTATATCCTGCTTGGCAGTTGTTTTTCATCATTATCTTCACTACCGTTGTGATCTTCACTTATATCTTGCTGTCAAGAGCTACTTAGTATCCTTCATTGATGCTAGTTGTGCTACGCCGTGACCTCATTAGTGTTCTAGGCTCGCGTCTCTAGTCCGGTCTAGCCTAGGACCAGCACAGTACCGTCGTTGAGCGTTTATTCAACATTGCATCTTTGAATTGATTATTGCTAATCTTTTGCTACCATATGTAGCCAACCCAGCTCCACATATTTCTACACCGTGTATACGTACGCTCCCCTAGCAATCGCTTTACTCAATATTCGGAGTTACTTGAGACCGCTGGTTGCCGATCACCGCCTGCTGCATGGTAAGAACGTGTAAGACATTGATATTTGCTTTACTGTGAGCGTTTTACCACCACATCCTAGTAGTTATAGGAACATTATTTTTGGGTTTTGTTTCTTGTTCTACTAATCATGACAGGATCCAGAGTCAATTCATGGGCTTCGTCGATCGCGGGAGACGTGCCACCACCTTTGCAAATACCACAACCGTCACGAGAGGTGCACAAACATCCAAATGCACATGATCAGGTTAATGTATCTATACCACCATTTAATGGCCGTTTTAAACCTGCTTTATATATTGAATGGGAGTTCGACATAAAAAATATATTTGCTTCCCATAATTTCGATGAACATAAAAAGGTTAAGGTTGCGGTTGGTTCTTTCACTGGTTATGCTTTGGTTTGGTGGAGTGAATATTGTCGGTTACACCCTGATTATATACCTACTACTTGGGATGATTTGAAACTTACCATGCGACATACTTTCGTCCCTGCTTATTATACTCGTGACATGATTAAGAAGTTGCAACACTTAAAACAAGGTAGTGAAACTGTAACAAAATATTATGATGATTTACAAACTACCTTGTTGCATTCCTCTTTAGAAGAAAGTTGATGAGGACACCAATACAATTGTTACACCCACAGCCCCTGCTGCTATACATACTGGACCAATTACTAGAGCTCGTGCACGCCAACTAAATTACCAGGTACTTTCGTTTCTTGGTAATGATTCTAATGTTCATGAGAATATGATGCTGCCTAAATTGGATACATTTGTTTTGCTTACAAATGAAGGGCCTAGCTTGGAGAAGGATGAACATTGGAGCAAGAACAAGCATGGAGATGATGGCATGCGCAAGGGGAACAAGAACGGAGTTACAAGTGATGATTTCAGGACTTTGAAGCCACCATAATGGGTGCATGAAGCCTTGGATGAAATATACAAGATGCCACTTCATAAATTTCGTCCCGAGGCTATTTTAGGTGCTGCGTCACCTTATTATTGGGCCAGGCCCATGTAATTTCGAAATACGTAAGTATAGGCTATTTTTAGAGTCCGTATGTGTGGGGAAACAAGAGATAGGGTTGATTTCGGACTCCTCCACCAAGGGCCACGAAATTCCCCCCTCTTCCTCCATATATACAGCCCTTAGGGCATCGTTTAGACTTTGGGTTTTGTTTAGATTAAAAGTTCGCCATAGCTGCAACTTCGCGTACTTCGTTTGTGTTCAACGACCAGACAAAGGCGTCACAGAACCCCACCTTGATCAATAAAGCTTTCATCTTATATTCGCAATATCCAGATTGCAATCTTAGTTTCTTGCTTGTTCTTCGTTTGCTCGCAGGAAACAGACCCTCGTGGTCAGGTTGATCGTGCTCCGGCGTGGTCAATAACCTCTCGGAGTTGGTTTAGCGATTGCTAAGGCGCGACGTCCTCGCACGTTCGTAGTCGGATCGTCAAAGTCGACTTCCACCAAAGCGAAATCCACCATCTCATCGAAAGACGGGACACCTTTGCCTCTATCATAGTGGAATTGGATTAGGAGGTGTGTTATTACAAGATGGCAAACCTGTTGCATACTTTTCTGAAAAATTGAGTGGGCCTAGTCTGAATTATTCTACTTATGATAAAGAATTATATGCTCTTGTTCGGACTTTAGAAACATGGCAACATTATTTATGGCCCAAAGAATTTGTTATACATTCTGATCATGAATCTTTGAAACATATTAAAAGTCAAGCTAAACTGAATCATAGACATGCTAAATGGGTTGAATTCATTGAGACTTTCCCTTATGTCATTAAACACAAGAAGGGAAAAGAAAATGTTATTGCTGATGCATTGTCTCGTCGCTATACTATGCTTTCACAACTTGACTTCAAAATATTTGGTTTGGAGACCATCAAAGATCAATATGTGCATGATGCTGATTTTAAAGATGTAATGCAGAATTGTAAAGAAGGAAGAATGTGGAACAAGTTTGTCATTAACGATGAATTTGTGTTTCGTGCTAACAAGCTATGCATTCTAGCTAGCTCCGTTCGTCTTTTGTTGTTGCAAGAGACGCATGGAGGAGGATTAATGGGACACTTTGGCGTGAAGAAGACGGAGGACGTACTTGCTACACATTTCTTTTGGCCAAAGATGAGACGGGATGTTGAGCGTTTTATTGCTCGCTGCACTACATGTCAAAAAGCTAAGTCACGACTCAATCCTCATGGTTTATATATGCCTTTGCCTGTACGTAGTGTTCCTTGGGAGGATATATCTATGGACTTTGTTTTAGGTTTACCTCGAACAAAGAAGGGGAGGGATAGCATATTTGTTGTCGTGGATAGATTCTCGAAAATGGCACACTTTATACCATGTCATAAAAGCGATGATGCTGTTAATGTTGCTGATTTGTTCTTTCGTGAAATTATTCGCTTGCATGGTGTGCCAAATACTATTGTTTCAGATCGTGATACTAAATTTCTTAGCCACTTTTGGAGATGTTTATGGGCTAAGTTGGGGACTAAACTGCTTTTTAGTACTACTTGTCACCCCCAAACTGATGGACAAACTGAAGTAGTCAATAGAACATTGTCTACTATGCTTAGGGCTGTTTTGAAGAATAATAAGAAAATGTGGGAGGAATGCTTGCCTCATATTGAATTTGCTTATAATCGTTCATTGCATTCTACTACTAAGATGTGCCCTTTTGAAGTTGTGTATGGTTTCCATCGTCGGAGAAGGTTAATTTTGATGCTAAACAACGTGCTGAATTGATTTTAAAAATGCATGAGTTAACTAAGGAAAACATTGAGCGTATGAATGCTAAATATAAACTTGCTGGAGATAAGGGTAGAAAACATGTTGTGTTTGCACCTGGAGATCTTGTTTGGTTACATTTGCGTAAGGATAGATTTCCTGATTTGCGCAAATCAAAGCTAATGCCACGTGCTGATGGTCCCTTTAAGGTGTTAGAGAAAATAAATGATAATGCATATAAACTTGAGCTGCCTGCAGATTTTGGGGATAGTCCCACTTTTAACATTGCAGATTTGAAGCCTTATTTGGGTGAGGAGGATGAACTTCCGTCGAGGACGACTTCATTTCAAGAAGGGGAGGATGATGAGGACATCAATACAATTGTTACACCTACAGCCCCTGCTGCTATACATACTGGACCAATTACTAGAGCTCGTGCACGCCAACTAAATTACCAGGTACTTTCGTTTCTTGGTAATGATTCTAATGTTCTTGAGAATATGATGCTGCCTAAATTGGATACATTTGTTTTGCTTACAAATGAAGGGCCTAGCTTGGAGAAGGATGAACATTGGAGCAAGAACAAGCATGGAGATGATGGCATGCGCAAGGGGAACAAGAATGGAGTTACAAGTGATGATTTCAGGACTTTGAAGCCACCATAATGGGTGCATGAAGCCTTGGACGAAATATACAAGATGCCACTTCATAAATTTCGTCCCGAGGCTATTTTAGGTGCTGCGTCACCTTATTATTGGGCCAGGCCCATGTAATTTCGAAATACATAAGTATAGGCTATTTTTAGAGTCCGTATGTGTGGGGAAACAAGAGATAGGGTTGATGATGAGGACATGACTACCTTGGATATGACCAAAAATATTGCATATATGCATATTTGTCAGGTGATTTCTAGTGCAAACTATTCAATAATCTATTTATGTTATCCAGAACAAAAATACTTCACACACTTTTGTGTTTTGTCTAATTGCAGGTGTATGGGACATTTGTACAATCCACATATGAAGATAAGGAAGAAAGAGATGTTTATTTGCTGTCCAAAAAGTTCTCTCACGTCACTTTTGGCCCAAGAGAAGATAGAGTCCAAGTCTCTCACGTTCTGGATTCAGATTCGGACTGCACAGACACACCTGACTGAAAACGCACACAAGTTTTTCATACGGACTCCGAATTGGGTGATTCTTTTTTTGTTGGAAACTAGATTTCGTGCACTTTCCAACCCAATTGGAATCACCTTCAAATTCGTCCGGAGCGTTGAGTTGTGGACGAAACAATCTGATGCTGCAGCAGAATCCGAGTCAAACTACAAGTCCAAAGGTGTTACATCACCTCCACTTGGGCCCATTGGCCTTGTACGACCTAGATTTAGTTTTAGGCTGCCTTGGGACGTCCTCCCACCTCCTTGGCCGCCACCCCTTGCTCCTATATAAGTAGATCCATCTAGTAACTTTTCCTTGGGATTTGTTTAGTTAAAAGTTAGCCATTGCAACTTCGTGTACTTCGTTTGTGTCCAACGACCATACCAAGACCGCTTACGGATCCCCACCGTTATCAATACCTCATATATATTTGCAATATTCAGATTGCTTTATCATATTCTTGCTCGTTCTTCGATTGCTTGCAGGAATAGACCTTCGTGGTCAGGCTGACCGTGCTTCCGGCATCGTCAGTAACCTCAGGAGATTGGTTTAGCGATTGCTAAGGCGCAACGTCGTGCTCGTTTGTAGTCGGATCGTCAAAGTCGTCTCCACCAAATCGGTAGTATCATCTCATCGAAAGATCGGGACACCCCGCCTCTATCAGCAGGTCACACAAGCTGAGCAAAATCAGAGGCACAATTTGTTCCATACCAAGGGAGTTGTGAAGGAACGTTCTGTGCGCGTCATAATAGACGGAGGGAGCTGCAACAACTTGGCTAGCATGGAGATGGTGGAGAAGCTTTCTCTCACCACCAGACCACATCCACATCCTTACTACATCCAATGGTTCAACAACAGCGGCAAGGTTAAGGTAACACGTACTGTTCGTGTGCATTTTAGTATCTCTAAATATGCTGATTATGTTGATTGTGATGTGGTACCTATGCAAGCATGTTCCTTATTACTTGGTAGACCATGGCAATTTGATAAGAATTCTGTACACCATGGTAGAAACAATCACTATACTCTTGTTCATAAGGATAAAAATATTACTTTGCTTCCTATGACTCCTGATTCCATTTTGAAAGATGATATTAATAGAGCTAATAAAGCAAAACAGGAGAAGAATAAGAGTGAAAATCAGATTGTGGCAAAAGAATTTGAGCAACAAATGAAGCCTAATAATAAACCATCTAGTGTTGCTTCTGAAATTAAATTGAAAAGTGCATGTTTATTTGCCACCAAATCTGATATTGATGAGCTAGATTTCAGCAAATCTGTTTGCTATGCTTTTGTGTGCAAAGAGGCATTATTTTCATTCGAGGACGTGCCTTCCTCTTTGCCTCCTGCTGTCACTAATATTTTGCAGGAGTTCGCTGACGTTTTTCCACAAGACGTGCCACCGGGATTACCGCCTATTCGAGGGATTGAGCATCAGATTGACTTAATTCCCGGTGCTTCACTGCCAAACCGTGCACCATACCGTACCAATCCAGAGGAGACGAAGGAGATTATGCGTCAAGTACAAGAGCTTCTCGACAAAGGTTATATACGCGAATCCCTTAGTCCTTGTGCTGTTCCTATTATTCTAGTGCCGAAAAAGGATGGTACATCACGTATGTGTGTTGATTGTAGAGGCATTAATAATATTACTATTTGTTATCGTCATCCTATTCCTAGGCTAGATGATATGATTGATGAATTGAGTGGCTCTACAATATTCTCCAAAGTTGATTTGCGTAGTGGCTACCATCAAATTCGTATGAAATTGGGAGATGAATGGAAAACAGCATTTAAAACTAAGTTTGGATTATATGAGTGGTTAGTCATGCCTTTTGGGTTAACTAATGCACCTAGTACTTTCATGAGATTAATGAACGAAGTTTTACGTGCTTTCATTGGACGATTTGTGGTAGTTTACTTTGATGACATATTGATTTATAGCAGATCTTTGGAAGAACATTTGGAACATTTACGTGTTGTTTTTATTGCTCTACGTAATGCATGTTTGTTTGGTAACCTTGGGAAGTGCACCTTTTGCACCGACCGAGTATCTTTTCTTGGCTATGTTGTTACTCCACAGGGAATTGAAGTTGATAAAGCCAAGATTGAAGCTATTGAGAGTTGGCCGCAGCCCAAAACGGTCACACAAGTGAGGAGTTTTCTTGGCCTCGCTGGATTCTATAGGCGTTTTGTGAGAGATTTCAGCACCATTGTTGCACCTCTCAATGAGCTTACAAAGAAAGATGTGCCTTTTCTTTGGGGTACCGCACATGAAGAAGCCTTCACGGTATTGAAAGATAAGTTGACACATGCTCCTTTACTCCAACTTCCTGATTTTAATAAGACTTTTGAGCTTGAATGTGATGCTAGTGGAATTGGATTAGGAGGTGTGTTATTACAAGATGGCAAACCTGTTGCATACTTTTCTGAAAAATTGAGTGGGCCTAGTCTGAATTATTCTACTTATGATAAAGAATTATATGCTCTTGTTCGGACTTTAGAAACATGGCAACATTATTTATGGCCCAAAGAATTTGTTATACATTCTGATCATGAATCTTTGAAACATATTAAAAGTCAAGCTAAACTGAATCATAGACATGCTAAATGGGTTGAATTCATTGAGACTTTCCCTTATGTCATTAAACACAAGAAGGGAAAAGAAAATGTTATTGCTGATGCATTGTCTCATCGCTATACTATGCTTTCACAACTTGACTTCAAAATATTTGGTTTGGAGACCATCAAAGATCAATATGTGCATGATGCTGATTTTAAAGATGTAATGCAGAATTGTAAAGAAGGAAGAATGTGGAACAAGTTCGTCGTTAACGATGGATTTGTGTTTCGTGCTAACAAGCTATGCATTCCAGCTAGCTCCGTTCGTCTTTTGTTGTTGCAGGAGGCGCATGGAGGAGGATTAATGGGACACTTTGGCGTGAAGAAGACGGAGGACGTACTTGCTACACATTTCTTTTGGCCAAAGATGAGACGGGATGTTTAGCGTTTTATTGCTCGATGCACTACATGTCAAAAAGCTAAGTCACGACTCAATCCTCATGGTTTATATATGCCTTTGCCTGTACCTAGTGTTCCTTGGGAGGATATGATAGAGGCAAAGGTGTCCCGTCTTTCGATGAGATGATGGATATCGCTTTGGTGGAAGTCGACTTTGACGATCCGACTACGAACGTGCGAGGACGTCGCGCCTTAGCAATCGCTAAACCAACTCCGAGAGGTTATTGACCACGCTGGAGCACGATCAACCTGACCACGAGGGTCTGTTTCCTGCGAGCAAACGAAGAACAAGCAAGAAACTAAGATTGCAATCTGGATATTGCGAATATAAGATGAAAGCTTTATTGATCAAGGTGGGGTTCTGTGACGCCTTTGTCTGGTCGTTGAACACAAACGAAGTACGCGAAGTTGCAGCTATGGCGAACTTTTAATCTAAACAAAACCCAAAGTCTAAACGATGCCCTAAGGGCTGTATATATGGAGGAAGAGGGGGCAATTTCGTGGCCCTTGGTGGAGGGGTCCGAAATCAACCCTATCTCTTGTTTCCCCACACATACGGACTCTAAAAATAGCCTATACTTATGTATTTCGAAATTACATGGGCCTGGCCCAATAATAAGGTGACGCGGCACCTAAAATAGCCTCGGGACGAAATTTATGAAGTGGCATCTTGTATATTTCGTCCAAGGCTTCATGCACCCATTATGGTGGCTTCAAAGTCCTGAAATCATCACTTGTAACTCCGTTCTTGTTCCCCTTGCGCATGCCATCATCTCCATGCTTGTTCTTGCTCCAATGTTCATCCTTCTCCAAGCTAGGCCCTTCATTTGTAAGCAAAACAAATGTATCCAATTTAGGCAGCATCATATTCTCATGAACATTAGAATCATTACCAAGAAACGAAAGTACCTGGTAATTTAGTTGGCGTGCAGGAGCTCTAGTAATTGGTCCAGTATGTATAGCAGCAGGGGCTGTGGGTGTAACAATTGTATTGATGTCCTCATCAACGTTTGTTTGGTAACCTTGGGAAGTGCACCTTTTGCACCGACCGAGTATCTTTTCTTGGCTATGTTGTTACTCCACAGGGAATTGAAGTTGATAAAGCCAAGATTGAAGCTATTGAGAGTTGGCCGCAGCCCAAAACGGTCACACAAGTGAGGAGTTTTCTTGGCCTCGCTGGATTCTATAGGCGTTTTGTGAGAGATTTCAGCACCATTGCTGCACCTCTCAATGAGCTTACAAAGAAAGATGTGCCTTTTCTTTGGGGTACCGCACAGGAAGAAGCCTTCACGGTATTGAAAGATAAGTTGACACATGCTCCTTTACTCCAACTTCCTGATTTTAATAAGACTTTTGAGCTTGAATGTGATGCTAGTGGAATTGGATTAGGAGGTTTGTTATTACAAGATGGCAAACCTGTTGCATACTTTTCTGAAAAATTGAGTGGGCCTAGTCTGAATTATTCTACTTATGATAAAGAATTATATGCTCTTGTTCGGACTTTAGAAACATGGCAACATTATTTATGGCCCAAAGAATTTGTTATACATTCTGATCATGAATCTTTGAAACATATTAAAAGTCAAGCTAAACTGAATCGTAGACATGCTAAATGGGTTGAATTCATTGAGACTTTCCCTTATGTCATTAAACACAAGAAGGGAAAAGAAAATGTTATTGCTGATGCATTGTCTCGTCGCTATACTATGCTTTCACAACTTGACTTCAAAATATTTGGTTTGGAGACCATCAAAGATCAATATGTGCATGATGCTGATTTTAAAGATGTAATGCAGAATTGTAAAGAAGGAAGAATGTGGAACAAGTTTGTCGTTAACGATTGATTTGTGTTTCGTGCTAACAAGCTATGCATTCCAGCTAGCTCCGTTCGTCTTTTGTTGTTGCAGGAGGCGCATGGAGGAGGATTAATGGGACACTTTGGCGTGAAGAAGACGGAGGACGTACTTGCTACACATTTCTTTTGGCCAAAGATGAGACGGGATGTTGAGCGTTTTATTGCTCGATGCACTACATGTCAAAAAGCTAAGTCACGACTCAATCCTCATGGTTTATATATGCCTTTGCCTGTACCTAGTGTTCCTTGGGAGGATATATCTATGGACTTTGTTTTAGGTTTACCTCGAACAACGAAGGGGAGGGATAGCATATTTGTTGTCGTGGATAGATTCTCGAAAATGGCACACTTTATACCATGTCATAAAAGCGATGATGCTGTTAATGTTGCTGATTTGTTCTTTCGTGAAATTATTCGCTTGCATGGTGTGCCAAATACTATTGTTTCAGATCGTGATACTAAATTTCTTAGCCACTTTTGGAGATGTTTATGGGCTAAGTTGGGGACTAAACTGCTTTTTAGTACTACTTGTCACCCCCAAACTGATGGACAAACTGAAGTAGTCAATAGAACGTTGTCTACTATGCTTAGGGCTGTTTTGAAGAGTAATAAGAAAATGTGGGAGGAATGCTTGCCTCATATTGAATTTGCTTATAATCGTTCATTGCATTCTACTACTAAGATGTGCCCTTTTGAAGTTGTGTATGGTTTCCTACCTCGTGCACCTATTGATTTGTTGCCTCTTCCATCTTCGGAGAAGGTTAATTTCGATGCTAAACAACGTGCTGAATTGATTTTAAAAATGCATGAGTTAACTAAGGAAAACATTGAGCGTATGAATGCCAAATATAAACTTGCTGGAGATAAGGGTAGAAAACATGTTGTGTTTGCACCTGGAGATCTTGTTTGGTTACATTTGCGTAAGGATAGATTTCCTGATTTGTGCAAATCAAAGCTCATGCCACGGGCTGATGGTCCCTTTAAGGTGTTAGAGAAAATAAATGATAATGCATATAAACTTGAGCTGTCTGCAGATTTTGGGGTTAGTCCCACTTTTAACATTGCAGATTTGAAGCCTTATTTGGGTGAGGAAGATGAGCTTCCGTCGAGGACGACTTCATTTCAAGAAGGGGAGGATGATGAGGACATCAATACCATTGTTACACCCACAACCCCTGCTGCTATACATACTGGACCAATTACTAGAGCTCGCGCACGCAAACTAAATTACCAGGTACTTACGTTTCTTGGTAATGATTCTAATGTTCATGAGAATATGATGCTGCCTAAATTGGATACATTTGTTTTGCTTACAAATGAAGGTCCTAGCTTGGAGAAGGATGAACATTGGAGCAAGAACAAGCATGGAGATGATGGCATGCGCAAGGGGAACAAGAACAGAGTTACAAGTGATGATTTCAGGTCTTTGAAGCCACCATAACGAGTGCATGAAGCCTTGGACGAAATATACAAGATGTCACTTCATAAATTTCGTCCAGAGGCTATTATAGGTGCTGCGTCACCTTTTTATTGGGCCAGGCCCATGTAATTTCGAAATACATAACTATAGGCTATTTTTAGAGTCCGTATGTGTGGGGAAACAAGAGATAGGGTTGATTTCGGACCCCTCCACCAAGGGCCACGAAATTCCCCCTCTCTTCCTCCATATATACAGCCCTTAGGGCACCGTTTAGACTTTGGGTTTTGTTTAGATTAAAGTTCGCCATAGCTGCAACTTCGCGTACTTCGTTTGTGTTCAACGACCAGACAAAGGCGTCACAGAACCCCACCTTGATCAATAAAGCTTTCATCTTATATTCGCAATATCCAGATTGCAATCTTAGTTTCTTGCTTGTTCTTCGTTTGCTCGCAGGAAACAGACCCTCGTGGTCAGGTTGATCGTGCTCCGGCATGGTCAATAACCTCTCGGAGTTGGTTTAGCGATTGCTAAGGCGCGACGTCCTCGCACGTTCGTAGTCGGATCGTCAAAGTCGACTTCCACCAAAGCGATATCCATCATCTCATCGAAAGACGGGACACCTTTGCCTCTATCAGTTATTCTCACGATGAGTGGACTCCGCTCATCACTCATGAGAAAATGGCAGGTAACCGGGATACCCAGTCCCATGCTCAAATCAAAATAATTGCAAACAAAACTCCCCCAGGATTGTTGTTAGTTGGAGGCACCCGTTGTTTCGGACAAGCCATGGATTGATGTTTGTTGGTGGTGGGGGAGTATAAACTTTACCATTCTATTTGGGAACCGCCTATAATGTGTGTAGCATGGAAGATATCGAGATCTCTTGGTTGTTATGTTGACAATGAAAGTATGCCACTCAAAATATTATTTATCTCTATTTCAAAACTCAAGTTCTGGCACCTCTTCAAATCCCTACTTCCCTCTGTGAAGGGCCTATCTATTTACCTTTATGTTGAGTCATCATCCTCTTATTAGAAAGCACCAGTTGGAGAGCACCGCTATCATTCGAATGCATTGCTATTAATTTACATTGAGTATGACTGTGACTGGATCTCTTTTACCATGAATTACAATGTCTAGTCAGCCCTTGATCTTCAGGGGTGCTCTGCATTTATGTTTTGCGGTCTCAGAATGGGCTAGCGAGATACCATATTGTTATCATGTTATGATTGTTTTGAGAAAGTGTTGTCATCTGAGATTTATTATTATTGCTCGCAGTTGATTATGCCATTGATATGAGTAAACATGAGACCTAAATGTTATTGTGAATATGGTTAGTTCATAATCTTTGTTGAAAACTTGAATGTTGGCTTTACATATTTGCAACAACAAGATCAAATAGAGTTTGTAAAAAAAATTCTTTATCTCTTTCAGTTTGTCAACTACATTGCTTGAGGACAAGCAAATGTTTAAGCTTGGGGGAGTTGATATGTCTCCGTCATATCTACTTTTCCAAACACTTTTTCCCTTCTTTTGGACTCTAACTTGCATGATTTGAATGGAACTAACCCGGAGTGACGCTGTTTTCAGCAGAATTGCCATGGTGTTATTTTTGTGCAGAAATAAAAGTTCTCGGAATGACCTAAAAATCCACGAAGATACGTTTTGGAATTAATGAAAATTATTGGCAAAATAATTAGCATTAGGGGGCCCACACCCTATCCACGAGGGTGCAGGGCGCGCCCCCTTCCTTGTGGGCCCCTTGAGACTCCACCGACCTCAACCCCAACTCCATATATTCACTTTTGGGGAGAAAAAGTCAGATAGAAGGATTCATCACGTTTTACGATACGGAGCTGTCGCCAAGCCCTAATCTTCCTCAGGAGGGCTGATATGGAGTCCGTTTAGGGCTCCGGAGAGGGGAGTCCATCACCATCGTCATCATCAACCTTCCTCCATCACCAATTTCATGATGCTCCCCACTGTGCGTGACTAATCTCATCGTAGGCTTGCTGGACGGTGATGGGTTGGATGCGAATTACCATGTAATCGAGTTAGTTTTGCTAGGGTTTGATCCCTAGTATCCATTATGTTCTAAGATTGATGTTGCTATGACTTTTCTATGCTTAATGCTTGTCACTAGGGCCCGGGTGCCATGATTTCAGATCTGAACCTATTATGTTTTCATGAATATATGTGAGTTCTTGATCCTATCTTGCAAGTCAATAGCCACCTACTATGTGTTATGATCCGGCAACCCCGAAGTGACAATAATCGGGACCACTCCTGGAGATGACCGTAGTTTGAGGAGTTCATGTATTCACAAAGTATTAATGCTTTGATCCGGTGCTCTATTAAAAGGAGGCCTTAATATCCCTTAGTTTCCAATAGCACCCCGCTGCCACAGGAGGGTAGGACAAAAGATGACATGCAAGTTCTTTTCCATAAGCACGTATGACTATATTCGGAATACATGCCTACATTACATTGACGAACTAGAGCTAGTTCTGTGTCACCCTATGTTATAACTGTTGCATGAGGAGTCACATTCGACATAATTATCCATCATTGATCCATTGCCTACGAGCTTTTCACATATTGATCTTTGCTTAGTTACTTTTCCGTTGCCACTGTTACGATTGCTACAAAAACTGCTACTGTTACTTTTGCCACTGTTACCGTTACTTCCATACTACTGTGCTACTAAATACTTTGCTGCAGATATTAAGTCTTTCAGGTGTGGTTGAATTGACAACTCAAATGCTAATACTTTAGAATATTCTTTGGCTCCCCTTGTGTCGAATCAATAAATTTGGGTTGAATACTCTACCCTAGAAAACTGTTGCGATCCCCTATACTTGTGGGTTATCAAGAACCAAGGTATCAATCCAGTAGGAGACAACACACAAATCACCAATACCTGCACAAACAATCAAAGAACTTGCACCCAACGCGATAAAGGGGTTATCAATCCCTTCACGGTCACTTGCAAAAGTGAGACATGTTAGAGATGGATAAAACTAAACAAACGATAAAGTAAATACTTTTGGGTTTTTTAGATTTATAGATCGGAATATAAAAGATTACAAAATAGTAGACTAGAAACTTATATGATGGAAAATAGAAGATCGAAAACTTATATGATGGAAAATAGACCTAGGAGCCATAGGTTTCACTATAGGCTTCTCTCAAGATAGCAAATAATACGGTGGGTGAACAAATTACTGTCGACCAATTGATAAAAAATCGCAAAGTTATGACGATATCTAAGGCAATGATTGTGAAATATAGGCATCACATCCATGTCAAGTAGACCGAAACGATTCTTCATCTACTACTATTACTCCACACATCGATCGACTTCTGCCTACATCTAGAGTATTAAGTTCATGAAGAACAGAGTAATGCATTAAGTAAGATGACATGATGTAGAGGAATAAACTCAAGCAATATGATGTAAAACCCATCTTTTTATCCTCGATGGCAACAATACAATATGTGCCTAGCTGCGCGTACTGTCACTTGGAAAGGACACCACAAGATTGAACCAAAAGCTAAGCACTTCTCCCATTGCAAGAAAAACCAATCTACTTGGCCAAACTAAACCGATAGTTCGAAGAGAATTACAAAGATATCAAATCATGCATATAAGAATTTAGAGAAGATTCAAATAATATTCATAGATAAGCTGATCATAAATCCACAATTCATCGGATCTCGACAAACACACCGCAAAAGAAGATTACATCGAATAGATCTCCAAGAACATCGAGGGGAACATCGTATTGAGAATCAGAGAGAGAGAGAGAGAGAGAGAGAGAGAAGAACACATCTAGCTGATGAGGACATCAATACAATTGTTACACCCACAGCCCCTGCTGCTATACATACTGGACCAATTACTAGAGCTCGTGCACGCCAATTAAATTACCAGGTACTTTCGTTTCTTGGTAATGATTCTAATGTTCATGAGAATATGATGCTGCCTAAATTGGATACATTTGTTTTGCTTACAAATGAAGGGCCTAGCTTGGAGAAGGATGAACATTGGAGCAAGAACAAGCATGGAGATGATGGCATGCGCAAGGGGAACAAGAACGGAGTTACAAGTGATGATTTCAGGACTTTGAAGCCACCATAATGGGTGCATGAAGCCTTGGACGAAATATACAAGATGCCACTTCATAAATTTCGTCCCGAGGCTATTTTAGGTGCTGCGTCACCTTATTATTGGGCCAGGCCCATGTAATTTCGAAATACATAAGTATAGGCTATTTTTAGAGTCCGTATGTGTGGGGAAACAAGAGATAGGGTTGATTTTGGACCCCTCCACCAAGGGCCACGAAATTCCCCCCTCTTCCTCCATATATACAGCCCTTAGGGCATCGTTTAGACTTTGGGTTTTGTTTAGATTAAAAGTTCGCCATAGCTGCAACTTCGCGTACTTCGTTTGTGTTCAACGACCAAACAAAGGCGTCACAGAACCCCACCTTGATCAATAAAGCTTTCATCTTATATTCGCAATATCCAGATTGCAATCTCAGTTTCTTGCTTGTTCTTCGTTTGCTCGCAGGAAACAGACCCTCGTGGTCAGGTTGATCGTGCTCCGGCGTGGTCAATAACCTCTCGGAGTTGGTTTAGCGATTGCTAAGGCGCGACGTCCTCGCACGTTCGTAGTCGGATCGTCAAAGTCGACTGCCACCAAAGCGATATCCATCATCTCATCGAAAGACGGGACACCTTTGCCTCTATCAAGTGGTATCAGATTTCCAGGTTGCTCGGTGAGATTTTACAGTTTTTTGTAGTTTAGATCGAGTCTGTTCTTCATACCTATAGTCCACGAAAAAGCCACAAAAAAAATTAGGGTTAGTTCATCATATCCGAACCAATCTGAGCCTTTGCATAATCTTTTTAGGGTTTTGCTTTGTTGAATTTGCGGTTGCATCGTCGTGTCTAGTTGCTGGTCTTAGAGTCTAGTCTTTTAGAGTTTCGAGTTCTGGTCATAAGTTGTCACGCCGCCGCCGCACCATCATCATCGCCCCTGCCATCTACCACCACCGCTCCGAATCCGTATCCATATACCACCACCAATCCGTGTCCATATACCACCACCGATCCATATCCATATACTACCACCGCTACCACCACCGCTGCCATATACCACCACCATATAACCACCACCAATCCGAGTTCCTTGCTTATTAGGGTTGTTTTCGAGATCCATCTAGTTTCCGATTCGTGTTTCCTTGCCGGAGTAGGTTTCGGAAAAAAAAGTCGGGTAGCCACGCTCCGTTTTGATGAGGACATCAATACAATTGTTACACCCACAGCCCCTGCTGCTATACATACTAGACCAATTACTAGAGCTCGTGCACGCCAACTAAATTACCAGGTACTTTCGTTTCTTGGTAATGATTCTAATGTTCATGAGAATATGATGCTGCCTAAATTGGATACATTTGTTTTGCTTACAAATGAAGGGCCTAGCTTGGAGAAGGATGAACATTGGAGCAAGAGCAAGAATGGAGTTACAAGTGATGATTTCAGGACTTTGAAGCCACCATAATGGGTGCATGAAGCCTTGGACGAAATATACAAGATGCCACTTCATAAATTTCGTCCCGAGGCTATTTTAGGTGCTGCGTCACCTTATTATTGGGCCAGGCCCATGTAATTTCGAAATACATAAGTATAGGCTATTTTTAGAGTCCGTATGTGTGGGGAAACAAGAGATAGGGTTGATTTCGGACCCCTCCACCAAGGGCCACGAAACTCCCCCCTCTTCCTCCATATATACAGCCCTTAGGGCATCGTTTAGACTTTGGGTTTTGTTTAGATTAAAAGTTCGCCATAGCTGCAACTTCGCGTACTTCGTTTGTGTTCAACGACCAGACAAAGGCGTCACAGAACCCCACCTTGATCAATAAAGCTTTCATCTTATATTCGCAATATCCAGATTGCAATCTCAGTTTCTTACTTGTTCTTCGTTTGCTCGCAGGAAACAGACCCTCGTGGTCAGGTTGATCGTGCTCCGGCGTGGTCAATAACCTCTCGGAGTTGGTTTAGCGATTGCTAAGGCGCGACGTCCTCGCACGTTCGTAGTCGGATCGTCAAAGTCGACTGCCACCAAAGCGATATCCATCATCTCATCGAAAGACGGGACACCTTTGCCTCTATCAAGTGGTATCAGATTTCCAGGTTGCTCGGTGAGATTTTACAGTTTTTCGTAGTTTAGATCGAGTCTGTTCTTCATACCTATAGTCCACGAAAAAGCCACAAAAAAATTAGGGTTAGTTCATCATATCCGAACCAATCTGAGCCTTTGCATAATCTTTTTAGGGTTTTGCTTTGTTGAATTTGCGGTTGCATCGTCGTGTCTAGTTGCTGGTCTTAGAGTCTAGTCTTTTAGAGTTTCGAGTTCTGGTCATAAGTTGTCACGCCGCCGCTGCACCATTATCATCACCCCTGCCATCTACCACCACCGCTTATCCGCCACCGCTTTGAATCCGTATCCATATACCACCACAGCTGTCATATACCACCACCGCTGCCATCTACCACCATATATCCACCACCAATCCGAGTTCTTGTCATATTAGGTTTGTTTTCGAGATCCATCTAGATTCCGATTCGTGTTTCCTTGCCGGAGTAGGTTTCGGAAAAAAAAGAGTCCGGAAACCACGCTCCGTTTAGGCCCAAAAATTTTCGAAAACGCATTTTTCGAAAAAATTTCTGGCTATCCTATTTTTAGGTGTTTCTGAGTGTTTTGAGACAGGTGCCATTATAGGAAGTTTTTTTGACCCGTTTCCAGTTTTTGGTTCCGGGCAGTCAAAAAAAAATTGGTCAAAAAAATTTCGTGCCCATCCTGTCAGTTTGAGCTAGGAAGAGTTTTGAGACACTCGCCATTATAGTGATTTTTCGCAAAAAAAAAGCAGCGCAAAAAAAAAGAGCGAAAAAAAAAATTCCAGAGTGTGCTTTTCCCTTGTTTACGTGCCGCGCCGTGATTTTGTTGGTGTTCTAGGCTCGCGTCTCTAGCACAGTCTAGCCTAGGACCAGCACAGTACCGTCGTTGAGCGTTTATTCAACTTTGCATCTCTGAATTGATTATTGCTGACCCTTTTTGCTACCATATTATAAGCCTTCCCAGCTCCACATACATCTATGTCGTGCGTTTGACTCTCCCTGGTAATCGCTCTATCCAAGCTTTGAGAGTCTTTGACTACAACGGTTGCCGATCACCGCCTGCTGCTGGGTAAGAACTAGTAAGAATTTGAGATTTGCTTGACGGATTTGTGACACCCACCACCACCTCTTGTTAGTAGTCTGTAGGATCATATTCTTGTGTGTTTCTATTGCTGCTAACCATGCCAGGATCACAAGCCGACGAGACTGACTGGGAGAACATGACGAATAAGGATTTGCATGATAAATTTCAGCAAATGATGAGTGAACAGGTGCAAGACGTGCTAAACAGATTTGAAGAGGCTATGGAGAAGATAGATGGCATGGAGAAGACATTCGAAACAAAGCTCGATAACAAGTTTAATGAATTCCTCGCGCGTCTTCCACCACCACCACCCGCTGCACCTAACGCACCTCTCCAACAACAACAACAACGACTACCTCCACGTCGCGAAATAGACCTCCGCCGAGCGAGCCGTGTTCCTCTTGCGTTTGCCCAAACTGTTGGTGCTGCTGTTGATACTTCTGTGGCTCCTGCTGCTGATGCGGAGGAGGATGATTATGTGGGAGATTACGAGGATGAGGTTGGTCAAAATCAGAACTACGTGCAACCACCAGCACCACCACCAGCAGGTCGACCTCAGGTATATATTCGTAATGGTAGGCCTGCACCACCACCTCAGGTACGAGATGATGTCCATATTCCTAAACTGAAATTGAATATTCCACCATTTGAGGGTAGATATGTTCCTGATATATATCTTACATGGGAGTTAGAAATTGAACAACGTTTTACATGTTTACAATATCCCGAGGAGAGACGGGTTGCTGCTGCTGTTTGTGCTTTCACTAGTTTTGCATGTGTCTGGTGGTCTGAACATTGTAGATTATATCCTATTCCAACTACTTGGGCTGCTTTGAAAACTGCTATGCGTACGCGTTGGGTTCCACCATATTATCAACGTGAATTGCTTCAAAAATTGCTGCGTTTAAGACAAGGAAAAAACTTATGTAGAAGAATATTACCAGGAATTACAAACTGGCATGATTCGATGTGGTATTGTTGAGGAGAATGAAGCTATGCTTGCACGTTTTCTGGGTGGATTAAATAGAGAGATTCAGACCATTCTAGACTATAAGGAGTATACTAATATCACTCGTTTATTCCATCTTGCTTGTAAAGCTGAACGTGAAGTGCAGGATCGACAAGCATTGGCGCGAACTAACTTTTCTGCAGGCCGACCTTCCTCATGGACGCCGCGTGCATCTTCTACTTCAACTGCACCAGCACCTCAATGAGGTGCCTCCTACAGCCGTGATACAAGAAAACGGGAACAACCACCATTATCTGCCAAGAGCGCACCTGCCGGGCCTGCACAGAGTTCTTCTTCTTCCAGGGCATCAACAGGGCACACAAGTGATATTATTTGTCATCGTTGTAAGGGAGGAGGTCATTATGCGAGAGAATGCAAATCTCCGCGTGTGATGATTGCTACCGCGGATGGTGGATATGAGTCCGCTAGTGACTATGATGAGGAGACATTGTCTCTTATTACACGTGAAGAACATGGTGGAGATGATTCTGATCATGAGACGCAATACATGGCTCCTAAAGACGCTGACAGGTATGAATGTTTAGTTGCTCAACGTGTTTTGAGTGTGTAGGTCACACAAGCTGAGCAAAATCAGAGGCACAATTTGTTCCATACCAAGGGAGTTGTGAAGGAACGTTCTGTGCGCGTCATAATAGACGGAGGGAGCTGCAACAACTTGGCTAGCATGGAGATGGTGGAGAAGCTTTCTCTCACCACAAGACCGCATCCACATCCTTACTACATCCAATTGATAGAGGCAAAGGTGTCCCGTCTTTCGATGAGATGGTGGATTTCGCTTTGGTGGAAGTCGACTTTGACGATCCGACTACGAACGTGCGAGGACGTCGCGCCTTAGCAATCGCTAAACCAACTCCGAGAGGTTATTGACCACGCCGGAGCACGATCAACCTGACCACGAGGGTCTGTTTCCTGCGAGCAAACGAAGAACAAGCAAGAAACTAAGATTGCAATCTGGATATTGCGAATATAAGATGAAAGCTTTATTGATCAAGGTGGGGTTCTGTGACGCCTTTGTCTGGTCGTTGAACACAAACGAAGTACGCGAAGTTGCAGCTATGGCGAACTTTTAATCTAAACAAAACCCAAAGTCTAAATGATGAGGACATGACTACCTTGGATATGACCAAAAATATTGCATATATGCATATTTGTCAGGTGATTTCTAGTGCAAACTATTCAATAATCTATTTATGTTATCCAGAACAAAAATACTTCACACACTTTTGTGTTTTGTCTAATTGCAGGTGTATGGGACATTTGTACAATCCACATATGAAGATAAGGAAGAAAGAGATGTTTATTTGCTGTCCAAAAAGTTCTCTCACGTCACTTTTGGCCCAAGAGAAGATAGAGTCCAAGTCTCTCACGTTCTGGATTCAGATTCGGACTGCACAGACACACCTGACTCAAAACGCACACAAGTTTTTCATACGGACTCCGAATTGGGTGATTCTTGGAAATCTTGATACGGACTCCACTTGGGCCCATTGGCCTTGTACGACCTAGATTTAGTTTTAGGCTGCCTTGGGACGTCCTCCCACCTCCTTGGCCTCCACCCCTTGCTCCTATATAAGTAGATCCATCTAGTAGCTTTTCCCTGGGATTTGTTTAGTTAAAAGTTAGCCATTGCAACTTCGTGTACTTCGTTTGTGTCCAACGACCAGACCAAGACCGCTTCCGGATCCCCACCATTATCAATACTTCATATATATTTGCAATATTCAGATTGCTTTATCATATTCTTGCTCGTTCTTCGATTGCTTGCAGGAATAGACCTTCGTGGTCAGGCTGACCGTGCTTCCAGCATCGTCAGTAACCTCAGGAGATTGGTTTAGCGATTGCTAAGGCGCAACGTCGTGCATGTTTGTAGTCGGATTGTCAAAGTCGTCTCCACCAAATCGATAGTTATCATCTCATCGAAAGATCGGGACCCTCGCCTCTATCAAGTGGTATCAGTTTTCAGGTTGCTCGGTGAGATTTTACAGTTTTTCATAGTTTAGATCGCATCTGTCATTCATACCTACAGTCCATGAAAAAGCCACAAAAAAAGTTAGATTTGTTCATCCTTTATCCAAGCCAGTCTGAGCCTTTGCAATTTTCTATTCATTGCTTGCATAGTTGAATTATCGGTTGCATCGTCGTGTCAGTTGCTGGTCTTAGTGTCTAGTTCCTTTAGAGTTTCGAGTTCTGTTCACATTAGTCACGCCGCCGCTGCATCATTATCCGTTCCGCTGTCCACCATCCCATCTATTAATTTCCACCACGTGCTATGCACTGTTCATTGTCATAATCATAGTTGAGGTCATTCACATCTTCGCCTGATCCAATCTGCATCTTATCTAGTTTGTCTTGGAAAGAGGGAGAAAAAAAAGATAGAGAAAAAAAAAGAGAAAAAAAGGAAAGAAAAAGAGAGAGAAGAAAAAAAAGCGTGAGAAAAAAAAGAGAGAAGAAAAAAATTGGATCTATCTAGAATCAATCTCGTACCTGAATTTGGATTGGAATCTGTTTTGCGCACTGTTCAGTAAAACAGGTGTATCTTCCTCATACGAAGTCCGTTTTGGCTCCGTGAGTACTCAAATTGAAGATAGCGACGAGCCGCATCTAAATAGTTACAGAAGCTAGTTCAATATTTGACACCTCAAAATCGGCTTCTAAATAGGTCTTTTTGCCCTCCGAAGTTCGTGAACACAACTTGTTCCAATTTTTGAGGCCAGTTTTAGAATTCTTTGACTCCTCATATCAACTCAGAATTGAGTGATTCTTTTTGCATTGGAAATCTTGAGTTAGTAGCATTCTTTGAAAGAATTTATCAGAAAATTGTCTCAAACTTTTCAAGAGGAAAGTTGGAGAGAGAGTTGTTGTATATCCTGCTTGGCAGTTGTTTTTCATCATTATCTTCACTGCCGTTGTGATCTTTACTTATACCTTGCTGTCAAGAGCTACTTAGTATCCTTCATAGATGCTAGTTGTGCTACGTCGTGACCTCATTAGTGTTCTAGGCTCGCGTCTCTAGTCCGGTCTAGCCTAGGACCAGCACAGTACCGTCGTTGAGCGTTTATTCAACATTGCATCTTTGAATTGATTATTGCTAATCTTTTGCTACCATATATAGCCAACCCAGCTCCACATATTTCTACACCGTGTATATGTACGCTCCCCTGGCAATCGCTTTACTCAATATTCGGAGTTACTTGACACCGCTGGTTGCCGATCACCGCCTGCTGCATGGTAAGAACTTGTAAGACATTGATATTTGCGTTACTGTGAGCGTTTTACCACCACATCCTAGTAGTTATAGGAACATTATTTTTGGGTTTTGTTTCTTGTTCTACTAATCATGACAGGATCCAGAGTCAATTCATGGGCTTTGTCGATCGCGGGAGACGTGCCACCACCTTTGCAAATACCACAACCGTCACGAGAGGTGCACAAACATCCAAATGCACATGATCAGGTTAATGTATCTATACCACCATTTAATGGCCGTTTCAAACCTGCTTTATATATTGAATGGGAGTTCGACATAAAAAATATATTTGCTTCCCATAATTTCAATGAACATAAAAAGGTTAAGGTTGCGGTTGGTTCTTTCACTGGTTATGCTTTGGTTTGGTGGAGTGAATATTGTCGGTTACACCCTGATTATATACCTACTACTTGGGATGATTTGAAACTTGCCATGCGACATACTTTCGTCCCTGCTTATTATACTCGTGACATGATTAAGAAGTTGCAACACTTAAAACAAGGTAGTGAAACTGTAACAAAATATTATGATGATTTACAAACTACCTTGTTCCATTCCTCTTTAGAAGAAAGTGAAGATGATTTTATGGATAGATTTTGGGGAGGATTAAACCGTGATATTCAAGAGATACTAATTCATGAAGAGTGTTATCCTATGGACCATTTGTTTCATCTTGCTTGCAAAGCTGAACAGGAAATAAAACGACGTGTTGGCCACGAGGAGAACAAGCGCACGGTGTGATAGAGGCGAGGTGTCCCGATCTTTCGATGAGATGATAACTATCGATTTGGTGGAGATGACTTTGACGATCCGACTACAAACGTGCACGACGTTGTGCCTTAGCAATCGCTAAACCAACTCCGAGAGGTTATTGACCACGCCGGAGCACAATCAACCTGACCACGAAGGTCTATTCCTGCAAGCAATCGAAGAACAAGCAAGAATATGATAAAAGCAATCCGAATATTGCGAGTATATATGAAGTATTGATAAAGGTGGGGATCCGTAAGCGGTCTTGGTCTGGTCGTTGGACACAAACGAAGTACACGAAGTTGCAATGGCTAACTTTTAACTAAACAAATCCCAAGGAAAAAGCTACTAGATGGATCTACTTATATAGGAGCAAGGGGTGGCGGCCAAGGAGGTGGGAGGACGTCCCAAGGCAGCCTAAAACTAACCCTAGGTCGTACAAGGCTCATGGGCCCAAGTGGAAGTGATGTAACACCTTTGGACTTGTAGTTTGACTCGGATTCTGCTGCAGCATCAGATTGTTTCGTCCACAACTCAACGCTCCGGCCGAATTTGAAGGTGATTCCAATTGGGTTGGAAAGTGCACGAAATCTAGTTTCCAACAAAAAAAGAATCACCCAATTCGGAGTCCGTATGAAAAACTTGTGTGCGTTTTGAGTCAGGTATGTCTGTGCAGTCCGAATCTGAATCCAGAACGTGAGAGACTTGGACTCTATCTTCTCTTGGGCCAAAAGTGACGTGAGAGAACTTTTTGGACAGCAAATAAACATCTCTTTCTTCCTTATCTTCATATGTGGATTGTACAAATGTCCCATACACCTGCAATTAGACAAAACACAAAAGTGTGTGAAGTATTTTTGTTCTGGATAACATAAATAGATTATTGAATAGTTTGCACTAGAAATCACCTGACAAATATGCATATATGCAATATTTTTGGTCATATCCAAGGTAGTCATGTCCTCATCACAAATGTAACCAAACAAGATCTCCAGGTGCAAACACAACATGTTTTCTACCCTTATCTCCAGCAAGTTTATATTTAGCATTCATACGCTCAATGTTTTCCTTAGTTAACTCAAGCATTTTTAAAATCAATTCAGCACGTTGTTTAGCATCAAAATTAACCTTCTCCGAAGATGGAAAGGCAACAAATCAATAGGTGCACGAGGTAGGAAACCATACACAACTTCAAAAGGGCACATCTTAGTAGTAGAATGCAATGAACGATTATAAGCAAATTCAATATGAGGCAAGCATTCCTCCCACATTTTCTTATTATTCTTCAAAACAGCCCTAAGCATAGTAGACAACGTTCTATTGACTACTTCAGTTTGTCCATCAGTTTGGGGGTGACAAGTAGTACTAAAAAGCAGTTTAGTCCCCAACTTAGCCCATAAACATCTCCAAAAGTGGCTAAGAAATTTAGTATCACGATCTGAAACAATAGTATTTGGCACACCATGCAAGCGAATAATTTCACGAAAGAACAAATCAGCAACATTAACAGCATCATCGCTTTTATGACATGGTATAAAGTGTGCCATTTTCGAGAATCTATCCACGACAACAAATATGCTATCCCTCCCCTTCTTTGTTCGAGGTAAACCTAAAACAAAGTCCATAGATATATCCTCCCAAGGAACACTAGGTACAGGCAAAGGCATATATAAACCATGAGGATTGAGTCGTGACTTAGCTTTTTGACATGTAGTGCAGCGAGCAATAAAACGCTCAACATCCCGTGATGAGGACATCAATACAATTGTTACACCCACAACCCCTGCTGCTATACATACTGGACCAATTACTAGAGCTCGTGCACGCCAACTAAATTACCAGGTACTTTCATTTCTTGGTAATGATTCTAATGTTCATGAGAATATGATGCTGCCTAAATTGGATACATTTGTTTTGCTTACAAATGAAGGGCCTAGCTTGGAGAAGGATGAACATTGGAGCAAGAACAAGCATGGAGATGATGGCATGCGCAAGGGAAACAAGAACGGAGTTACAAGTGATGATTTCAGGACTTTGAAGCCACCATAATGAGTGCATGAAGCCTTGGACGAAATATACAAGATGCCACTTCATAAATTTCGTCCCGAGGCTATTTTAGGTGCTGCGTCACCTTATTATTGGGCCAGGCCCATGTAATTTCGAAATACATAAGTATAGGCTATTTTTAGAGTCCGTATGTGTGGGGAAACAAGAGATAGGGTTGATTTCGGACCCCTCCACCAAGGGCCACGAAATTCCCCCCTCTTCCTCCATATATACAGCCCTTAGGGCATCGTTTAGACTTTGGGTTTTGTTTAGATTAAAAGTTCGCCATAGCTGCAACTTCGCGTACTTCGTTTGTGTTCAACGACCAGACAAAGGCGTCACAGAACCCCACCTTGATCAATAAAGCTTTCATCTTATATTCGCAATATCCAGATTGCAATCTTAGTTTCTGGCTTGTTCTTCATTTGCTCGCAGGAAACAGACCCTCGTGGTCAGGTTGATCGTGCTCCGGCGTGGTCAATAACCTCTCGGAGTTGGTTTAGCGATTGCTAAGGCGCGACGTCCTCGCACGTTCGTAGTCGGATCGTTAAAGTCGACTTCCACCAAAGCGAAATCCACCATCTCATCGAAAGACGGGACACCTCCGCCTCTATCACAAGGGGTGGCGGCCAAGGAGGTGGGAGGACGTCCCAAGGCAGCCTAAAACTAAATCTAGGTCGTACAAGGCCAATGGGCCCAAGTGGAGGTGATGTAACACCTTTGGACTTGTAGTTTGACTCGGATTCTGCTGCAGCATCAGATTGTTTCGTCCACAACTCAACGCTCCGGACGAATTTGAAGGTGATTTCAATTGGGTTGGAAAGTGCACGAAATCTAGTTTCCAACAAAAAAAGAATCACCCAATTTGGAGTCCGTATGAAAAACTTGTGTGCGTTTTGAGTCAGGTATGTCTGTGCAGTCCGAATCTGAATCCAGAACGTGAGAGACTTGGACTCTATCTTCTCTTGGGCCAAAAGTGACGTGAGAGAACTTTTTGGACAGCAAATAAACATCTCTTTCTTCCTTATCTTCATATGTGGATAGTACATGATGAGGACATGACTACCTTGGATAAGACCAAAAATATTGCATATATGCATATTTGTCAGGTGATTTCTAGTGCAAACTATTCAATAATCTATTTATGTTATCCAGAACAAAAATACTTCACACACTTTTGTGTTTTGTCTAATTGCAGGTGTATGGGACATTTGTACAATCCACATATGAAGATAAGGAAGAAAGAGATGTTTATTTGCTGTCCAAAAAGTTCTCTCACGTCACTTTTGGCCCAAGAGAAGATAGAGTCCAAGTCTCTCACGTTCTGGATTCAGATTCGGACTGCACAGACACACCTGACTCAAAACGCACACAAGTTTTTCATACGGACTCCGAATTGGGTGATTCTTGGAAATCTTGATACGGACTCCACTTGGGCCCATTGGCCTTGTACGACCTAGATTTAGTTTTAGGCTGCCTTGGGACGTCCTCCCACCTCCTTGGCCTCCACCCCTTGCTCCTATATAAGTAGATCCATCTAGTAGCTTTTCCTTGGGATTTGTTTAGTTAAAAGTTAGCCATTGCAACTTCGTGTACTTCGTTTGTGTCCAACGACCAGACCAAGACCGCTTCCGGATCCCCACCATTATCAATACTTCATATATATTTGCAATATTCAGATTGCTTTATCATATTCTTGCTCGTTCTTCGATTGCTTGCAGGAATAGACCTTCGTGGTCAGGCTGACCGTGCTTCCAGCATCGTCAGTAACCTCAGGAGATTGGTTTAGCGATTGCTAAGGCGCAACGTCGTGCATGTTTGTAGTCGGATTGTCAAAGTCGTCTCCACCAAATCGATAGTTATCATCTCATCGAAAGATCGGGACCCTCGCCTCTATCACTAAACGATGCCCTAAGGGCTGTATATATGGAGGAAGAGGGGGGAATTTCGTGGCCCTTGGTGGAGGAGTCCGAAATCAACCCTATCTCTTGTTTCCCCACACATACGAACTCTAAAAATAGCCTATACTTATGTATTTCGAAATTACATGGGCCTGGCCCAATAATAAGGTGACGCGGCACCTAAAATAGCCTCGGGACGAAATTTATGAAGTGGCATCTTGTATATTTCGTCCAAGGCTTCATGCATCCATTATGGTGGCTTTAAAGTCCTGAAATCATCACTTGTAACTCCGTTCTTGTTCCCCTTGCGCATGCCATCATCTCCATGCTTGTTCTTGCTCCAATGTTCATCCTTCTCCAAGCTAGGCCCTTCATTTGTAAGCAAAACAAATGTATCCAATTTAGGCAGCATCATATTCTCATGAACATTAGAATCATTACCAAGAAACGAAAGTACCTGGTAATTTAGTTGGCGTGCACGAGCTCTAGTAATTGGTCCAGTATGTATAGCAGCAGGGGCTGTGGGTGTAACAATTGTATTGATGTCCTCATCATCCTCCCCTTCTTGAAATGAAGTCGTCCTCGACGGAAGTCCATCTTCCTCACCCAAATAAGGCTTCAAATCTGCAATGTTAAAAGTGGGACTAACCCCAAAATCTGCAGGCAGCTCAAGTTTATATGCATTATCATTTATTTTCTCTAACACCTTAAAGGGACCATCAGCACGTGGCATTAGCTTTGATTTGCGCAAATCAGGAAATCTATCCTTACGCAAATTGATAGAGGCGGGGGTGTCCCGATCTTTCGATGAGATGGCAACTATCAATTTGGTGGAGACGACTTTGACGATCCGACTACAAACGTGCACGACGTTGTGCCTTAGCAATCGCTAAGCCAATCTCCAGAGGTTATTGACCACACCGGTGCACGATCAACCTGACCACGAAGGTCTATTCCTGCAAGCAATCGAAGAACGAGCAAGAATATGATAAAAGCAATCTGAATATTGCAAATATGTATGAAGTATTGATAAAGGTGGGGATCCGAAAGCGGTCTTGGTCTGGTCGTTGGACACAAACGAAGTACACGAAGTTGCATTGGCTAACTTTTAACTAAACAAATCCCAAGGAAAAGCTACTAGATGGATCTACTTATATAGGAGCAAGGGGTGGCGGCCAAGGAGGTGGGAGGACGTCCCAAGGCAGCCTAAAACTAAATCTAGGTCGTACAAGGCCAATGGGCCCAAGTGGAGGTGATGTAACACCTTTGGACTTGTAGTTTGACTCGGATTCTGCTGCAGCATCAGATTGTTTCGTCCACAACTCAACGCTCCGGAC